>NC_081565.1:4737518-4800487 GCF_022355385.1 Mustela nigripes | reverse complement strand
AAGCAGGCTCCCTGCTGAGCAGAGAGCCCAATGCGGGACTCGATCCCAGGACCCTGAGATCACGACCTGAGCCGAAGGCAGCGGCTTAACCCACTGAGCCACCCAGGCGCCCCAGTGTGGTTATTTATTTTTAAGATTTTATTTATTTGAGAGAGAAAGAGAGAACATGAGAGGGGGATGGGTCAGAGGGAGAAGCAGACTCCCCGCCAAGCAGGGAGTCTGATGCGGGACTCGATCCTGGGACTCCAGAGTCGTGACCTCAGCGGGAGGCAGTGGCTTAACCAACTGAGCCGCCCAGGCGCCCCTCATCTGTATTTACTGAATTCATTTCGGTAAGCATGCAATCTCTTGAGAATAAGAAAAAAAAAACTAAAGGTACTGATAAAAATAAACTGTTTTACAAACTGGCTAGTTATTTCGCGGGTGTGTGTCCTGTCTCCGAAACTGGGCTTCATGAGGAGCTCAGTGAAAGCATCGATTGAATGAAGAGTGGATTCTGAGTGCCCTTGAGCAGTGGGACTGTGTGGTCTATGATGAGGCCTCAAAAAGGGGTGAAGCCTGCTTCTCAGCTGAGAACGTGAACAGGTCACTCTCCCCCTACGGGGGGAGGCGCCGTTCCCAGGCTGAGCGAGTCCCTCGCCCTGACCTTCCACCAGGCCCCAGGACGGCGAGCAGAGACCAAGAGGGCTCACAAGGCTCATTTGTGGTCACTAAACTGGGGGTGGCTGAGCCATGGTTTGAACCTGAGGTGGTCTCACTCCAGAGCCCACTCTTAAACCATTCCCAGGACAGAGCCCAGCTGGACTTCATGGACCCCCCCCCGGCCCCCCTCATAGAGCCCACTGTGGCCCTCAGAGCCTGCTGGCAGCTCTGACCAGACTGAAATGCTGACATAGACCTCGGGGTATTAATAGCCCCAGTCTGGGCTGGGCTCCTCTTCCCCTCCAGAGGTCAGCTGAGGTCAGGGGCCCCACCGAGGGAGAGTGAGATGCGCTCCTCCCTGGTGGAGAACTGAGCGAGCACACCCAGGTCCCTGCTGTCTAAGGGATCTTTGTCTGGAGGTCCTTGTGTTCCCTCCCAGGCACAGCTGGGGAGTTGAGCCTTCCCTCCTTTAGGCTTCTTGGCTGGAGGCCTTCATACCTCTGAGCCTCAACATTGTCATCTCTAAAATGGGGGAGGTACCACATCTTCACGAAAGGTTGATTATGGGGTGTGAACAAGTTAGAGCACGCAGCTTGGTCTAGTGCCCTGTGTCCATACATTCTGAGTACATCTCCCTCTGCGTCTGTCCAGGGTCCCGGAGGAGGCAGCACAGGCCAGCATTTCCACCCGAGAGGCTAGGACATCCCCCCTGTAGCCATGTGGTCTGCATGGGGCCCTCTGGAAGAGGAGTGCCGGGAAGTCTGCAAGGAAGTCTGGATTCAGGGCTCCTGGAGTCTGGCTTCACACCAACAGGGCCCAGACTTTGGTGGTGGGTCCTTCTGACAGGGACACCCAGAGGGGAGAGAAGACTGTGCCTTCTTTGTTCAACCCATAGAGTGGAAGGCTCACTATGTGTCAGGGACCCTGCTCAGTGTTTAACAAGCATCATCTCACTGACCTCACACTAGCTTTTGAAAAGTAGACACTATGATTCCCATGTTACAGGTGGAAAAACCAAGGCCCAGACAGACCAAGTGACTTGTCCAAGATCCCACAGCTAGTTGGGGACAGAGCCCAACTAGCTCTGACAGAGCCCCCCCTCTGTCAGACCCAGACCCCACGGCTGGTGCCCTGTGACCAGAGAGCCCTCACCCCACCCCAGGCAGCTGACTGTCCTTGGGAGGCCCTGAACCTGGTGCCTGGTGGGCTGTGGGGTGGGCTGGGGCCTTCACAGGTGGCCTCCATGATTGGAAGGGAAGTCACAGCCTTTTTTCTCCAGCCCAGCTAGGCAGACAGGCCTTGGCTGCCCTGAGCTGTGCGACCAGGACGTTCACTCCTGACTCTTCCGGTCACCCTCTACCAGCAGCTTTCCCTTGAACCCAGGCCCAGTCAGCCCTATGAGAGCTGTGGAGACTTTGGGTACCTCCAGTCATCCAGGGTGTGGGGACGGAGAAGCCTGACTCAAACCCCAAATCCTCAACTGGGCCCTTGGGTCTGCCCTCTTTGGGATCTCAGACTCTCTCTCATCCTTCTGAATTATGTCCCAGCCACCGGCCTCCTGGGCCTCCTGGGCCTCCTGTGGGGTAGGCTCTCCCCTGCCTGGGACCTCCTGCCTGCTCTTCCTTCCTGGGGAAGCCCCCCATGATTCCCAAGCCAAACCCAGGGCCTGGTTCTGTGATCCTACCCTACATCACTATACCGCCAATCATTTATGTGTGGCTTGTTTAATCCCCAAGGAACTGAGCTTCCCAGGGACAGGGACGGACGTTTCATTCGCTGCACGTGCCAGGCCCCTCATGTGGTGCCAGGTGTCCAGTGACCAAGGGCCTGCCTGAGCCGCTGGAGTGCCCCTGTCCTCTGCAAAACTCTGAGCAGCGGAGACAGCCTCCAAGGGACAGATCCCTTACCAACCCATCAATTAGCCCTCCCTCCAGTGGAAATCAAATCTTCACAGATTGCCGTTTGATTGGACTCCGAGGCAGGGAAGCCAAATTCAAGACTGATTAAAAAGTAAAAATAAAACCCCAGGCTGCCAGCTTAATGAAATGCTGTCACAGAGGGGAGGGGCCCGGCCTGGCCCCAACGGCCCCAAGATGATGCTGGCAGTGACGTCTTTCACTCCGTCTGGTGCCCGGTCAGGTCTTTGACCTGACTCCGCTGTCCCGTCCACGGGACCAGGTCCGAGTGTCCGGGCCACGGGGGCAGGCAGGCCTGGCTCCCAGGAGTCTGCACTGCTCGGAGGGAACCTGGTAAAAACAGGGGTGGGTCCAGGGTCCACACCAGGGCTTCTGGCCGGGGCTCTGATGAGGCTGGAGCAGCAGGGACTACATTTCCCAGAGTCCCCAGGGCCGGGGAGTGAGCCATTGGAAGATTTAAATAGCCCAGGCCTGAGGCAGCCAGGCCACAGCTGTGCACGCGTCAGCCTCCCGGGTGGCTCCATTGGCGCCGGCCGGCATCGGTGGGCTCCATTGGCTGCCCGGCTGGCGCTGACGTCCCCCCGGAGCCCGGGGGCAGCCAGAGGTAAACAGCCATGTGCAATCCCGCACTCCGTATTTAACAGCTGCTGCGGGGAAGGCAGGGAGGCAGGGGGCGGCGGCGGCTCCCGGGGCAGCTCCTGTCTTTGGGGACCAGGCCTCGCAGCAGGGCTGGCACCAGCCCTCGCCGTGTGAGGGGCACCATGCCAGCCTCCCAGAGCCGCGCCCGGGCCCGGGACCGCAACAATGTCCTCAACCGGGCGGAGTTCCTGTCCCTGAACCAGCCCCCGAAGGGGGCCCCGGAGCCCCGCAGCTCGGGCAGGAAGGCCCCGGGCCCCTCGGCACAGCCCCCACCCCCGGGCGATGGGGCCCGCGAGCGGCGCCAGTCCCAGCAGCTGCCCGAGGAGGACTGCATGCAGCTGAACCCCTCCTTCAAGGGCATCGCCTTCAACTCCCTGCTGGCCATCGACATCTGCATGTCCAAGCGGCTGGGGGTGTGCGCCGGCCGCGCCGCGTCCTGGGCCAGCGCCCGCTCCATGGTCAAGCTCATTGGCATCACGGGCCACGGCATCCCCTGGATCGGGGGTACCATCCTCTGCCTGGTGAAGAGCAGCACACTGGCCGGCCAGGAGGTGCTCATGAACCTGCTTCTGGGTGAGTGTGCCCGCCGCCTGCTGCCCACCCCACGGTCCCCCCCCGGGAGGAGCCCGCCGCCCGCTGCCCGCCGCCCACGCCACCAGGCCCCCCTAGAGGGAGCCCACCCCACCCCACCCCACCCCACCCCACCCGCCCAGGATGAGTGAGGCCCTCAGAAACCAACTGGAATGATCTAATGAGGTTAGGCAGGAAGGGTGCCCCAGAAACAGGCAAGCCTCCAGTTTGGGAAAGAGAGAACCAGGGATGTGCCGCCAGGGGACCCCTCCAACCTGGGGGCCTCGAGGATGTGGAGGCCCTGTGGGGCCCCCCGGGAAAAGGCCCAGCTCTCAGCAGAGTGCACCACTGCCCCAGAGACGACTTGAGAGAAGGGGTGCTGGAGGCTGTGGCCTCCGGGGAGGCGGTCAGGAGTCTGGCGAGGGTCCTGAAGGGAGATTCCTGGTGTCCTAGAGCGGGGTAACTCCCATCCCATGGGTTGGGGTCCTTGAGCTCCTAGGCTGCTGGCAGCCCACATCTGTGAGCTGCCCGGATGTCCCCTCTGCTTGGCTCAGGGACCCTGCCAGCTGCCCAGCCCTGCAGGAGCTGGAGGTCCAGCCAGTGGCTCCGCCCACTTATGACCACCTACGGTCCTCACCTGCTGCTTCCCCAGGTGGGTCACTGGGGGGCAGCCAGGGGAGCGGGTCCCTGGTGTGTCTCACCATAGAGTCTCTGCCGCCAGCGTCGTTCAGTCGAGCGCCGCCCTGTGCCAGCACCACACAGACCCCCGCGGAAGGCCAGCCCTCCCCGCCGGTCACGGTCACGAGGTGACACCCGGCCCCCATCCAGCCGGCTTCCAGGCACCTGCACTTCCTGCAGGTGCTCGGGGCGGGGAGCCCTGGCTCCCACCCTCCATGCTGGCTCATGTGGGTCCCCTCGACCCCCCCCCCCCAGCATAGCCACCATGTTGGGCACAGGCAGGCGGATGGCCCAGGCTCTCAAACCCTGATGAGGGAACACAGCTCCGGAAGGGGTGCAGGCTGGACGGCTGAGAGCTGCGGTCCTAGGGGAAGGGGGGAGAACATGTATCTGCTCACCCGGCGCTCAGAGGGGCTGGGGCTGGACGCTCTGTGGGTGGGCCGTGGGGAGGACTCGGACGGGTGCTTCCTGCACCCGCAATGTTCCCGTGTTCTTCTGAATCGCTGACGCTCCTCGTGATTTCTCGGGAACGGACCCGCGTGACGGCTGCTGTTATCACTCCCACTTTACAGATTAGGAAATTGAGGTTCCTATAAATAAAACAACCTGGCCAAGGCTTCAAAGCTGGAGATCTGCACCAGGGCTGCCTGACACCGAGGCCAGTGCCACTTTCCAGGCGCAGTGCCACGGGCTTGGGAGTGGGGGGCAGAGCAAGGTGGCCGAGGCGCCAGGCCGGGGGCTCATGACCCGTGGATTCCCCGGGGCTGTTGCAGCCCCAGACAGAACACAGTTCAAGAAAGCTGTGTTGGGAGTTAGGTGGTCTGGTGTCCAAGGACAGGGGTAAGAAGGTGCCCTTGAGCCTCCCTCTCAAACCTGCCCGCCAGACCGTCCATGGGTCCCCCCCTGGATGACGCTGGAGGTGGTGACACTGCAGTGGGAATGAGTTTGTCGTTTACATGTGCCCAGCATTGCATAAAGCGTGCCATTGCTGCTAACCCTCACACAGCCCGGGAGGGAGAGGCAGTCATTCTTCTCCGGGTACAGAGGAGGAAACTGAGGCACAGGGAGGCGGCTGGCCCATGGTTGTGCAGCTAGTCAGAGATGGGGCAGGGGTGAGAACTGGGAGCAGCTCTAGCCTGTGAAGCCGAAGTTTCTGGCTCATTCCAGCAAAACCCACGTCTGGGAGCTCAAAGGTGTCGGCTTCTGAGGATGAAGGCCAAAATTCAAGATGCCGCTCTTTTTGAACAAGAGTTTATCGAGCTTTATCGTGGCCCAAATACTGTGCCATGAATGTCCTGTATGTCATAATGTAAAACTATGTTTAATGACTTAATAAGATAAATATTAATATACCCACTTTACAGGGGAGTTAACTGAGGCTCAGAGGAGTCAAGGGACACACCCACCCCACACAAGTGTTAGTGCTCGGCCCAGGAGCCAAAGCCACATACGCAGACGGCCAGACCCTCACCTCCCCGCTCGCTGTCCGTCTGCAGGCCGAGGTGCCACCCGGTCCGTTCCAGAAGCATGAACGCAGCACGGCGGTGAAGGGTTGTGGTAAGGGAGCAAAGGGTCCGGGGAGAGATTTCCCACCTCCCAGCCCCTTTGCTCAGGTACTTAGTTACCTAGACCATGGAGAAATGAGGGCCTGGCACAAAGCAGCCGCTCCGAGCAGGCAGAGTGCTCTGTGGGCCCCCCAGTTCCGTGGGAGGAAACTCCAGCAAGTAGCCGAGGTGGGTTCTAGTCCCACAGCTCCGGCCCAGCTTGCCTAGGAGGCCGCCGGCACCGCCCTCCGCCTGGGAGAGCAGCCCACCCACTGCACAGAAACCACGGGCTTCTGTCCATCCTGCAGTCTTCGGGGGCCCACGGAGGCAGCCTTCAATCCTAGAGCACCGGTTCCAGGGTCAGGTTGGGCTCTGTCCGCTCCTTCTCTGAACCTTTCTCTGTCTGTGAACTTGGTCAGGCGGGGTCCCATCCCCGAGCCTCAGTTTCCTGATCTGTACATGGGGCTCCAGGGCTTATGGGAAGCTGAGAAAGCCCTTGGCACAAGGCTCCCCAGTGGGGGTCCGGTGCCACCCAGTGCCCTGGAGTGGAGGCCCCACCTGTACAGTTGGGACCTGGGCTCCCTGTGACCCCAGAGCAGAAAACTCAGGGGCCTTGGGAAATGGGAGCTCTAGCCCCGGGGCCTGGGAGGAGTCCCAGCTGGGCCAGGAGGAAGTCCTCTGCGCAGCCCCCTGCCCTGTGTTCCCTCCCCGAGGGCATGATGCTCAGACTGGAGAAAAAGCCAGAAGGGACCTGAGCAAACCTTGGTCTCCAGAGGCAGCTGGACCTGGGTGCAAACCCTAGGCCTGCTGTGCGGACTCGGACGAGTGACTTTGCCTCTCTGAGCTCTGTCAAATGGGCGGCTGGGACACTTCACCAAAGAACACGTAAGAAGTTTGGCGCGTCCCAACGCCCATCGACGCCCCTGCCCCCGTGGTGATCACCGTCCTCACCACCCCTCGTGTCAAAGCAGTTCCAGGTCCCCTGCGGGCCCCAGATGTCTACGAGATGCCCCACCCCCTCCCTTGTCCCTCCCCAGCTGCACTCCGCTTGATGAGCCCAAAGAGAGCCGTGTGACAGGTGACCTAGGCCCATCCCTGTTTCTTTGTGGGCTGGTCCTTGGTGGACAAAGGCTCCCATGTCGGGTGGCCGTGACGTCTTTATTGAGATTTTCCTGATTGTGAAAACTATGCATTCTTCTTGTTCTGTATCACTTTTTAAATTTTTCACTTATTTGAAAGAACAAGAGAGAGAGCACAGACAGGGGTAGGGACAGAGGGAGAGGGAGAAGCTAGACCCCTCGCCTAGCTGGGACCCCCATGCAGGGCTTGATTCCAGGAGCCCAGCATCATGACATGAGCTGAAGGCCGACGCTTAACCGACGGTGCCACCCAGGCGCTCCCTATGTATCATTTTCTATTGTGAAAAATAGTCATGATCCAAAACCTACCATGTTGACCACTGTTTAAATCCACACTTCACAAGCATTGTCAACGTTCCCCTTGTAACGCAACCATGACCACGCCCATCTCCAGAACTTTTCCACCTTTCCAAACCGAACTCAACCCCTAGTAAAGACTAACGCCTTATGTCCCCCTCCCCAGCCTTGGGGTCCACCGTTCCACTTCCTGTCTCTATGAACTTGACTTCTCTAGGGACCTCGTAAAAGTGGAATCATAAGGTATTTATCCTTCTGTGTCTGGTTCCTTTCACGCTGCCTCATGTCCCCCAGGTTCCTCCATGCAGTAGCAGGTGGCAGGATTTCCTTCCTCTTTAAGGCTGAATAACGTTCCATCGTGTGCGTAGACCAACCACACCGTGTCCACCCGGCATCCGGCAGTGGGCACTCGGGCTGCTCCTGCCTTTGGGCGACTGGGAGTAGTGCCGCTGGGAACACGGGGGTGCGTATGTCTGTTCAAGGCCCTGCTTTCAGGGCTTTGGGATAAATACTCAGAGCGGAATTGGTGGCTTCAAATGGTAATTCTGTGTATCATTTTTCGAGGAGCCCCCGTACTATGGCCCACGGCTGCCGCCCCATTTTCCGTTCCTACCGGCGAGGCACAGGGGCTGTGATTTCTGCATGTCCCTGCCAACGCCTGCTGTTCCCTGGGTGTTGACAGTAACCATCCCAGTGAGTGTGACAGGTGGTAGCCCATGGTTTTGCGTTGCTTTTCCTTAATGATTAGTGATAACGAGCACCTTTTCATATCCGTCCTTACAGTAAGGAAAATTCAAACATTCCAAGGGGCAGATGATAAAGAGAGTGAGTACCTCCCTGAAACCCCCTCCCCAGGAATGACATTCGCTCCATGGGCCCCCCCCGCCGCGTGGCCCCCTAACTCTGCACGTGCTAACACAGCATCTGTTTCTCAAATGACCTCCTGGGGTGTTTTGCCTGGCGTGGCCTCCTTCTCGTGGGCAGCAAAGGACCTGCTGGGCCGTGAACGTGCCCTTGGGGATCATGGTCTCAGCCCCACGTCCCTTTACCTCAAGCTTGAAGGTTCAGAAACCAGACCTGGTCCCTCGGCCTTACAGCGCCCATACGCCGCCCCCCCCAGCGCCCCCATGCAGACCCTCTGTCTCATCTATGGTGTCAGCTCTCCCTCACCGCCCAACAGGTCCTGCTGTCAGGGGTGGCATGGTGATAACTGTCCCTGAGATACAGAACCTGTCCCTAACTGATGGCAACCTAGGCTGTCCCCAGCCTTCCCTGCCAGCTCTGCAGGGAGAGAGCGGTGCCCCTGCTTCCCCCACCCCTGCTTTACTCGTCATGTCTCAATGGGAGACCTCAGTCCTTCTGGGGGCCTTCAGCTATCCCCTGCCCAGGCATCATCCTGACGGCTGCCCTTGTGGCCACGTATAGTTGGACAGGCTCGTGTCTACACTGCCTGGCACTCCATTGAGTGAATAGATGTTGCTGTCAGATTCCAGTGCCCGTGGTCTTGATTTCCTCGATGGTTTTCAGAGATAGGCAGAGCCGGCGTTAGCGTCTGGATTCTTCAGTTGAGCAATGGAAACCTGCAAAGTTACATGCTCGGACCACGCAGGCCAGGGGAGATAGACAGGCCGGCGCCCCCATGTCGGCCGCCCGGGTGCCTGGGGCCGGAGGTGCAGCTGTGGCTGACGTCAGGGGCTGCCCAGGTCAGGAGAGGTGGTGGCATGTGCACACACAAACACACACGCACACACACACTACAGGCCAGCAGAGCGGAGGTCCCAGTGCTGAGAGGCTGAAAGGTTCTCGCCTACTCTCAGGACCCCCCAACCCAGCCCCTCTGCTCCCTGCGCCCCTCCCTGAGAGCTGCATCCTGCCGGAACCGTGCGCTCGTTTTTTCAAGAGTTTTGTGTGCATGTGCTGAAATACGCATAACATAAAATTTACTGTTTGAGCCACATTCCCGTGCTAAAATTCAGCAGCATTTAGGCATTCCTGTTGTGTGCACCCATCACCCCCCGTCCACCGCCAGGACTTGGCCATCTTCCTGAAGCGAAACTTCGTTCCCGAGAGTCACAAACTCCTCATTCACGTACTTCCCTTGGCGGAATGTCCTCACCCTTCCCCCAGCTCTGGGGAGCCACCCCCTTCTTTCCGTCTCTCTGAGTCTGTCTATCCTAGGGACCCCGTAAAAGTGCAGTCACAGAGTATTTGTCCTTTTATAAAAATAACTTTTTAAAAAATTTTATTTATTTGAAGGGCACCTGGGTGGCTCCATGGGTTAAGCATCTGACTCTTGATGTCGGCTCAGGTCAGGATCTCGGAGTCCTGGGATCGAGCCCCACATCAGGCTCCATGCCTAGGGGGAGTCTGCTTCGGATTCTCTCCCCCCCCCCTTCTTGGGCACTCTCTCTTTCTCACTCTGCTCCCTGGTCTCTGTCTCAAATAAATAAACAAATTAAAAAGAAAGAAAGAAAGAAAAACCAGACACACCAAGATTGATTTATTTGAAAGAGAGAGAGCAGGCAGAGGGAGAAGGAGAGAGAGAACCTCAGGCAGGCTCCACATCTAGCACAGCGCCCAACGTGGGGCTCGACCTCATGCCCCTGAGATCATGACCTGAGCTGAAACCAAGAGTTGGATGCTTACCTGATGGCAGCACCCAGATGGTCCTGGGAAAAAAAAGAAAAAAAAAAAAACCTTTTTAAAAAATGTGCCCAAGTTGGGGCACCTGGGTGGCTCATTGGGTTAAGCCTCTGCCTTTGGCTCAGGTCATGATCTTGGGGTCCTGGGACCAAGTCCTGCATCGGGCTCTCTGCTCAGCAGGGAGCCTGCTTCCCCCCTCTCTCTGCCTGCCTCTCTGCCTGCTTGTGATCCCTCTCTCTCTGTGTCAAATAAATAAATAAAATCTTTAAAAAAAAATGTGCCCAAGTAATGCCTGTTTGTGGTAAGGAAAAAATTTAAATGCAGAATTACAAAAAGACCATGAAAATCACCCTCATCTTCCAAACTAGAGAGAAGCACCATTACCGTTCAGCACAGCGCCGTCCAGACTTCTTTTCTCTGCATATAAACACGCTCGCATCTTAGTTCAGAAGGACGGCGTCCTGCGTGAATCCTGCTTGTCCTTCCCCGCTTGACAAAAAGCCCCGCTGCGCCCCCTCGGAGGCTATAAATACACACCTTCCTGGTCACCGACCGTGGCCTCCGAGCCCACGATTGTCTAGACTCGAGCACAGTGCACCCCATCCTTCTCCTACTCAAGGGCACAGTGCGGTTTTCAGTGTTACGGAGAGTGCTGCAGTGGCTATCCTTGACCGTGAATCGCCGTGCACATCCCTAATTATTTCCCGAGGAGGTATTCCTGCAGGCAGGAGAGCTGAGTCAAGGCAGACGTGTTGCAAAGGCTTCTAAATCCGAGACCGAATGCCCTTCAGAAAGGTTAGGCCCGTTTTCACCGCCCCACAGCACTGCGGGCTGGGCCCCCCACTCCTAAAGGAGCTGGAATGGGGGATGAGGGGGGCCGACCCCCACCCCAGAAGAGCTGGGACACCACCCCCCAGCCTCAGCCGGTGAGAGCCATGGCCCCCCGACCAGTCCCCTCAGCCGCCAACAGGGAGCCCCCGTACAGCCCCGGCCTGATTCCCTGAGGCTGAAAAGCAGTAACTGCTCCACAGGGGGGCCACGAGAGGTCAGCCCAGCCATTCCCCTGCCTCCAGGCAGACAGACAGACAGACATACAGACACACACACACACACACAGAAGCTGCCAGCCACAGGCAGTCAGGAGACCTGAAGAACAGCCAATTCCAAATCCGCCCCCCACTCCATAGCTGTGCTTTTCTAAGACAGTTCTGGTTCCTGCCTCACCCCTGCACCCCGGCAACCCTCTGGTTCCTTGGACAGCACAGGCCCCCAGGGTCTCTGGGGTGGGAGGGGGACAGAGAGCACCGAGGCAGGATCTCGTCCTACTCTGAGGCCCAGAGGCCGCCGGGGCAGCAGGGCCTGGGGAATGGCCGGGCTTCCCCCCTGGGGGTCCAGGCCCCTCAGAGTCCTGCTTGCTGAGAGGATCTGAGCTTGGAGATGGTCCCAGGGACCGTCTATGAAGCACTTCCTACGAGCAGCCCTCCAGGCAGCCTCCAGGATTTTGTCAGTGAGGGGAGGGAGGCTCAGACAGAGGGACGTGCCGAGGTCACGCAGCTCGCAAGCAGCTGCCCTTAAAGCTGGCCTCTGATTCTGGAGCGCAGGTGCGTGCCCTGGCTGACGGCGGGGAGTGGAGGCCGGGGAGGGGGACACCCGCGCAGGTTTGCTGTCGGGGGTCAGCGGGCTTCGGCTACTCTCCTGCCGCTTGCCCCCAAGCGTCCTGCCAGGCGGACGTTCCCCAAGGGGCCCCCTGGCCTCCAACTCCAGGAGGAATGTAGGTCAGGGAACTTGACAGCACCGTGTGAGCGGAATTCACGGAGCCCTGAGTGATGGCGCCATCTGCGTCTATTTTTGGGCCCTAGATTATGCGCTGACAGTGTCAGAATCACGGTCCCAGGGAGGGCCCGCCACCGTGCTGGAGGAGGGGAGGGCCGGCCTGTTGGGACAGCAGGAGCAGGGCTGAGGAGTGGGAGGCCTGGGGCAGGCCATTCGACTTCTGAGCCACAGCCCAGGACAGGACAGCTGCTACATGGTGAGGGGGAGACCCCCGGCCCTTTGCACCTGTAAAGGAACTCTCTGTTAGATGCTTGCTGCCCACCTACCACCTCGGCCGATGGCACTCTGCCAGCCTGGTTCTCCAGCCCCAGGCCTGGGCCTGCCTGACCTACCCGAGAACTGGAAGTCAAGTGAATGAATGGACAAGGCTTAAGGTGGCTCAGTGGTCTCTGAGGGGCACAGGACAGTGGGGTGGCATCTCTACCTCATTATGGCCTCAAGAGACGCAATCAGCCAGAAATAGCAGGTTCCCAAAGGCCCAGAGACAGGGTTTTTAAATCATGGGACACAGGCAGCCTCCATGGCCTCTGTGGGAAGGCAGGGGTGGGTCACGGAGCCAAGCCCCCGTCCCCAGCTTCACCAGTGGGCCACCTGTGTCATCTGGTTCGTATACTGAGCCTTTGTACATGCTTTCCCGGGGAAATGCTCTGCTGCTGCTACAGAATAAGGGGGCGTGGGTCTAGCTCAGTTCGTGGCCTGTGGGTCCTGACCACCCGTGAGGAGAGCTGGGGCTTGTGGGGAGTCTGGGGCACAAGCCCTCCCTGCCTTCAGCCACTGAATCTGAGCCGGGGCACCCACTAGGCAGCCTAGAGGTGCCAACCCTCTCCCTCCCGCCCGCCTTCTGCTGCAGAAACCTCTGCCAGGACTCACACTTGTCTGGGAAGGCAGATTTCCAACCAGCAACAACTTGCCAAGTTGAAGCGCCCTGGTTTTTTTGGCTAAGAAACTTGGTCAGCAGGTGGACGGACGACCGTGTCCTCCAGTGGCTAGTGGCCCTCGCAGCTCTACCTCAGGCCTGATCCTGGTCCACATTAGACCCCCCCAGACTCTAGCAGCCCACCTGACGCCCGGGTTGTGGCTGACCACTGTCCCGCAGCACCGGGGAAGTCCAGGCCCTGGACGCTCTGACTTGCCTTCAGGTGACGGAGGTCGCAGAACCAGGGCCAAGTACATCTGACCCCGGTGGGGCATCACAGAAGGAAACCCTTTCGCCGATGCACCTGCTTGATGCTAGCTAGCCGCCGGGTCAGGCCGATGGCACTGGGGGAGGATAACACAGCTATGCCGTCGGCGCCTCTTGGCCACTGAGCTCACTGTGTCCTGTGACAAGCCTGTTACAGGTGAGCAGGTCGAGGTCCCAAAAAGTGAAGGACTCACCCTTAATTAATGCAGGAAGACCCCAGCCATGATCCCAGAAGCTGCGAGTGGAACCCCCACCCGAAGAACTGCCCCCCTCCTGCCTGGCTTCCCGCTTCTGCTGTTCCATGAGGCTGAGAGCCCCAGGGGTCAGCTGTCTCCCTTCAGCTCGCACCTGCCCTGGGGAATCTGGCAGTCCCCCATCCCTCCTCTCCTGCTGGGACTGTGACCTTCCAAAGGCTCCAGCTGGCTCCCAGCCGGGGCCTGGCCTCCACCTGGGTCCGTGGGCTGGCTGGCCACACACGTCCCCAGCTGGCCAGCTCCAGTTGCCATGGAAATGTGGGGAGGACGCCTGTAGAACGGGGTCCCTCCCCCCCCCTGCGGGCCACCACTTCCGGCTCTCGTCCTCCCTTGCTGGCCAGGCACCTCCCAAGGTGGGCAGACATCAGCCACGGAGAGGGGAAGGCCCGGGAGAGGCCAGGGGTTCAGATCCCAAACCCAGAGACGGGACAGCAGGCAGCAGCCCTGAGGGGTGGGGCGGGGGTGGGGGTGGGGGGCAGGTAACCAGGAAGGCCAAGAAGTCCCGCACTAACCGGGAAATCCAGGGTTAATTTGGGAGCAGCCTGAAGTCTCTTGCTGGTCCCTTCAAATAAATACCCCCCGGGCTTCATCTCCCACAGCTGTGGCAGCGAGGGGTAGGGCAGGGGTGCGGCCAGATTTTCCCAAGCAGGTTACAGACCCGTGTGCAGAGCGCGGGTTACAGACCCGTGTGCAGAGCGCGTTGCGGATGATACTAAGTCTATGCTCCGTAGACGGGTAAAGCCGGGAACGGCGGCGACCTCCGGGCGGTGGGATTACAGGTGATTTAAAATTTTACTCGTTTCCTAATTTGCAAATTTGCGACAGCGACTACCTCCTGCATCTTTTTTTTTTTTTTTTTCTTCAAAAGCTGGTTGGATTTTTCTCCATGTCTGAGCAAGAGCCGTTGTAAGCCAACCGTTTGGAAAGCCCCTGCAGTTTCCAGAAAAGCTCCCAGCACCAGGCCGCCGTGAATTATCAAATAGTGACGACCCATGCTGAGCCAGGCATGTCGGGGGGGACCGACTCACCTCAGTTCTCTGGGATGTCCCTGTTTGAGCCCTGAAGGTCTTGTGTCCCAGGAAACCCCTCTGTCCCAAACACACTTGAGATGGCTGGTCCCCTGTGCCCGACCTCCTCCAGGAGGCAGGTGTCTGTGATCTCATCTCCCTGGTGAGGAAAGGCGCGTGACTTGTCCAAGGTCGCACAACCAGGAGGCTCCCGGGCTGGGACGCAAACTCCAGTCTCTGTGACGCTTGTGAGGTTGGCCACCATACCGCGACGCCCAGTCTCCTCTGTCACCTGGAGAAGGGTTTCCAGGTGCTGTGACCTCTAGGGGTCTCCAAGGTGTTGTGACCTCTAGGGGTCTCCAAGGGCCTCCGTAAGGGTGGGGATGGTTTCTGCCGAGATTTCACATACACCCCACCCCCAGCCCATTAGCTGTCTGGATGCCACTGTGATCACTGGGTGGAACAGGAGCCTTGTCTCCGTGCCTTCCGCTAACAGCACAGAGAGACAGAGCGCACCTTCCAAGGCCACACAGCACAGAGTGGGTGGGGGGAGGCAGGACGGATGGAGCCCCAGGTCTCCCCCGTGCTCCTAAATGGGAGAAGAGCTCACCACCCCCCACCTCCGGCCATTCACCCCAGGCAGTGACTCCACGAACATCTAGAGACTGCCATTCCGTGCCTGGCCCTGGGCACAAAACTGTGAACAAGGTGGCCTCGGCCAGCACCTCCATGGAGGGGTGGTGTCGATGCCGAGTGTCTCCCCAGCCAGAGGGATCCTTGGCTGCAGCTGGGTGAGTGAGTGACGAAAAGGAGAAACATGGTGTGCTGGGCACGCGCCATTCGGGGCCTGACCCGGAGTTCTGGAGGTCTGGGAAGGCCTCCCTGAGGAGGTGACATTCCTGCCAAGGCCTGAAGGATGAGGGAGGATTAAGTCAGTGGGGAAGGGAAAGGACAGAACCATCTGGAAAGGCGGAGCCCAGGGATGAAAGCTCCCATCTCTAAGGTTTTGTCTTGTCCTCTGTAACATGGGGACGATGCCTTTGGCTGCTGCGGATGTGAGGGTCCCCCCCAGGGACACGTCGGGTCACCACGGGACGCAGTGACTGCACCCGTACCTGTGTGCCCACAGAACTGGAGACAGGCACCCACACAGACGCGTGCCCAAACATTTGGAATAGCCCCAGGAGGTGCCGGCCGCCCAGATGTCCGCGGACAGACGGACGGAGACAGGCGCAGGGGTGCCTCCAGACAGGGGTATCATCCAGCCTTAGGAATGAGGAACGGACGGAGACACCGGGAGGGTCGGGATGGCCGAGGGGCCGCGGGGTGATTCCCTGTGGGTGGAAGTTCCATCGAGATGGAAAGCAGATGAATGGCGGCCAGGGCTGCGGGGAGGAAGACGGGCTGGTGGCTCACTGGGTCTGGGACCCTCTGCCAGGGTGGTCAGAGCATTTTGGAACTGGGTGGGGGGGATGCTTCCCCAGCCCTGTGAATGTACTAAATGCCGCTGGGTACGCTTAAAAATGGTTCATTGTAAGTGACATGAATTTCACCTTAACTTTTAAAGAACAGGGTTTGTGGATGAGGGGGGGGCACCTGAGTGGTTCAGTGGTTGAGGCCTCTGCCTTCGGCTCAGGTCATGATCCCAGGGTCCTGGGATCGAGCACCGCGTCAGGCTCTCTGCTCAGCAGGGAGCCTGCTTCCTCTCCCTCTCCCTCTCCCCCTTCCCCCCCGACTCCGGCTTGCTTGCTCTCTCTCAAATAAATAAAATCTTTTTTAAAAAGTAAATAAACAATAAAAAACCAGGGATGGTCACGTGCTGCTCTCCACATGGCAGGGACCCCAGTGAGGTCCTTTGAGAACCATCACCAGCCAGGGCGGTGGGTCAGGCCCTCCAAGGGGCCCGCAGGGGCCACCGATGCCACCGAGGCCACCGATGCCACCGATGCCCCCGATGACTTGCTCTCTCATGCAGCACCTTGCCTGAGCACAGTAAGCACATTGGGTCCGGACCCTCTCGGAGTCCCCAGGGCATCAGGGAAGAGAGACAAGATAAATACTAAGAAGTGTGTGATGTGTCCGGGCTGAGAAACGCTGTAAGGACAAAGTCCGGGCGGGGTAGGGAGGGCCAGGGCTTTGGTAAACAGGTGGTCGAGAAGGCATGAGCCAGTGGATAGCCCAGGAGAGGGTGTTCAGGCGGAGGGAACAGCACAAGCAAAGGCCCTGCGGTGGAAACATGCTCAGGGGTGAGTGTGGCTGGGAGGAAGAAAGCAAATTGGGGTGGGGTGCAGAACTATGAGGGGACACTGAGCATCCCGTGGGCCTCTCTCTCTCTCTCTCTTTCTCTCTCTCTCTCGCCCACAGCTCTGCTCCTGGACATCATGACGGTGGCCGGTGTCCAGAAGCTCATCAGGAGGCGCGGCCCGTTTGAGACGAGCCCCAGCCTCCTGGACTACCTCACCATGGACATCTACGCCTTCCCCGCTGGGCACGCCAGCCGTGCGGCCATGGTGTCCAAGTTCTTCCTCAGCCACCTGGTGCTGGCGGTGCCCCTGCGGGTCCTGCTGGTGCTCTGGGCCTTCTGCGTGGGCCTGTCGCGCGTGATGATCGGCCGCCACCACATCACCGACGTCATCTCGGGCTTCATCATTGGCTACTTCCAGTTCTGCCTGGTGGAGCTGGTCTGGATGTCCTCCAACACCTGCCAGATGCTCATCTCTGCCTGGTGAGCCACCGCCCGTGGCTCCGGGACCCGGGATGGCCTGGGAGAAGAGGCAGCAGCTGCGGGGCCCACGGAGCCAAGTGTCTGTCCCCCCGCCCCTGCACTTGGACTATGAGTGTCCTCCCAAGGCGGGCCAGGGGCCCCGGGGAGAGCCGTGCGTGGCTTCTGCCCTGCAGACGGGAGGCGAGAACCAGGGTGGCAGGAGCGTTGTCCTGTCCCTCCATCGTCGTCGTGACTGCTGAGTGCTTGGCTGCACCCCCCGTGCCACAGCACAGTGCCTGGCAAGACACCCCCAGCCGCCGCCCGACACAGGTGCCACTGCCATTAACGGTCGCCAATAGCTTAGGGCAGCCCTTTCGGAAGGGCGCCCTGCCGGATGCCGGCCTGCAAGAAGCTTTGGGAAGAAGAAAGGGTTTTGTGGTCAAATAATCTTGGGGAATGCTGCATACTCTGGCCCCCGATGCTGGCCATTCACGAGAGCCGTTGTTGTCATAAAGGCTCTGACAAGTCCTGTAGAAAGGCTTCCTGTCAGACCCTGTTGAACTCCATGTTTCCTCAACTTATTTGACCACAGACCCCTTTTCTCAAGGAACAGCTATGAACCCCCAAAGATCTGCCGTCTCCTCAAGCACGTTTTGGGAGATGCTGACCGGGAGCTGGGGGGCCCAAGGCACAAGTGGGCCCCTCCCAGCACCCAGGAAGGCCCAGTGTCGCGTGCCACCTACGGAGAGCCCCCGGCCATGGGCATCGGTGCCGCTTTGGCCCTCAGGGGCCGGACTCCATGTGACCTGATAGGTCGTTTTCCAAGTCCCCGTTCTGGCTGTGCGTTTCACGTGACAATACAGAGGACTTGCAGCGGATCCTCTCCCGTGCTCTCTCTCACGCGACGCATGTTTCTGGGCAGGACAGTCTGTGTTGACATCCAAGGGTGGGATTTCACCAGCCCCAGACGGGCCAGGGTGTCAAGTGGTCAGGGGGTAAGGGGCTCCTGAGCTTTCCCAGGCTGATGGGTCATTCTCCCTGAGGTCATTGTCTGGGGTTCCAGGGCCTGAGTCGTGACGTTTGGGAAGTCCCCAAGATGCTGCTGTCAGGGTCTCCCCTGGGGGCCTTAGACCCTCTCCTGCTCCAGTCCCAAGTGTCCCTGGCTACAGGTCCCTGAGCCAGGAGAGGAGCCATCAGGCCAGCACGGGCGAGCCCAAGGAGAGCCATGATGAGGGATGTCCAGGGAGCTCAGGCCAGGGGCCAGCCAGGAAGTGCGGGCAGGGGGTGGGGGGGAGTGTTCGGGGCAGGGGAAGGAGAGCACAAGGAGGCTGTGCCTGTCACAGAAGAGAGTGAGCCCCCCATGGCTGAGCCCAGACTGCAGGGTAGGGGAGACACGCGTCGGTAGGGGTTCCCAAAACAAGCACTTAGTGTGTGACGGCTCGACCCCTCTGAGTGGGGCCGTTGACGTGCCCATTGTGTGCATGAGAAAAAAGAGGCTCAGAGAGGGTGGGCGACTTGCCCAAGGTTTCAGTGGGCAACATGCTGCAGCCCACCAGCTGCCCGTGATGGAGGTGGGGGGGTCTCCGGACCCAGAGTGCTCCACCAGGATGGCCCTCCGGGCTGACCGCCCGCCCCTCCTGCTGCAGGGAACCCGAGTCCTCACATGCTGGATGGCTGTGGCTCCCCCCACACCCAGCTGGGCCGTGGCCCCCGCAGACGGGTATCCGCCCACTCCCCCAAGACCCCCGGCTTCTCTTTTGAGCCTCCAGGGCTCCCTGCCCTGCTGGAGGGGACCAGGACATCTGCACCTTGTCATTCCCCTGGAGGAGTTCTGGGGCCCCCAACCGGCCGGGCCACCACAACGAAAAGCCCCTGCGTCCGGTCCAGGCCGTTGGCTACTTCTGGAGTCTTTAAAATACATTCTGCTCCTTTCCCCAGATGCTCCCAGGTGCTGAGTTTATGAGACGCCGAGCAGAAGGGGTGAGGGTGTCTTCCTCCCCGCCTCGCCCCCGCCCTGGAAATCTGCGATCCACGGTGGATCCTGCTCCAGCTTTGGGCTGGGGACGGGCTGCTGCCCTCTGGTGCCCCATCTGCAGAGGGTGGGGGGTGGTCTCTGGAGTCTTTAGGATGAGAAGGGGTTTCTGAAGAATGGAGGGTTCTCAGCAGCCCCCCTAAGGCTTAGAGGGGGCTGGGGGGATGCCAAGGGCCTGATAAATGCTTACGAGGAAAGGCCCCTGGGAAGGCTCATCTGGGAGGTACCTCCTGGGGGTGTCGGGAACCCTGGGTACTAGGGACCCAGGCTCAGGCCGATGCCAGCCCTTCCTGGCAGGGATGCCATCCCCCCTTGGAGACCCCGTGTGCTGCTCGGTCAGACGGGGATGACAGCGGTCCCTGGGAGCTCGTGTGTGATGCAGGGGTGCCCTTGCTGTGGAAGCCGGGCAGGTCTGTGCTCAAGGATGCCACCCAGATGTCATGGATGGACCCCTCTGAGGGGACCCGCGAGGGCAGAGCAGGGGGAGGGGTGGGGTACAATTCCTGGGGAACCCACCATCACCCCACTGCTCCTGGAGAGTCCCCAGGGGGATGTGGGCGGGCAGGGGTGGCTAGGGGACAGCTCCTAGCTCCCAGTGACGGAAACAGGGAGACAGTGTGTGCGTGTGCTCACGTGGGTATCCTGAATGCCCTTCTGTGACCACAGCCAATAACGGCCCTTTCTGTTTACGGTGAATTCTGAGCGCTGGTTTCCGGATGGTACACCAGCCCTGCACACCTGGGACAAAACCCCAGGGTCAAGACGCAATACTTTTTCTAAACATTCTAAACATTTTGTGAAGGATGTTTGCCTCTCTGACTGCGAGGGGTGTTTGTGCTGTTTCCTGGCTCTGTCTGCGTCTGCTGGGGTCCTCAGGGTAATGCTGGCCTCTTCTGCGTTCCTGAGAGTCTGTGTAGCACTGGCAGGATTTTTTCTTTGACCCTCAGATCTCAGGCTTCTCCTTTCCTAACCTCTCAGAAAGTGGAGCTGACCCTTCAGTTTACAACTGACTCACTGCCTCTGAGGGAGAGGAAGGGAGGGGAGGGGTAGGCGGGGAAGAACAAGAGAGAGGGGAGGGGAGGGGAGGGGAGGGCAGAGCAGGGGAGGGGAGAGGAGGGGAAAGGACTTAGCCATATTTAATAAGCAGAAAGAAGTAGAGTTGATACACAAGGTCACATTAGTTTCAGGTGTACCACTTTTTAAAAAAACAAGGTCAAATCGCACTGTGCCAGAGGGCTGCCATGTTGTCTGAAGTCCGCCTGGGCTAGATTCCCTGTCACTGCCCCAGGCTGGATGTCAGGTAGGGCAGGATCCAGCCCCCGGAGCTCTCACTAGGACACCGCCTCTGCCCTTCCTTCTCCTCCCCCACCGTCTGCTGGACCCAGACCCCAGGGGCTCCCACTCGCTCCTCCTGTGGGCCGGAGCCGGGCCTGGATCCACCCAGTGCGCTCCCACCTCTTGGTTTCTAATCTCTCCCACCCCGTCGGCCAGCTTCCCCCACCCACGCGCCCAGCCACCAGGGCAAAGGTGATCCCTTCCGGGAGCTGGAAGAACAGGAATCCGGAGGCTGCCCGCAAGGATCTTGAGCACGGAAACCTGCAAAGGTCATCTCTCTGGCTGAGCAGGGTTTGCAGAAGTCCAGGCAACAGAAACAACAGGAATGTTGGCTCGTCTCTGATGTCACTGCAACTGAGGGCTCCAAGGGAGTGTGGCCGTAGCCTGTTGGGGGGGATCTGGAGGGAGCCTCTTTGACAGAGAAGGTGTCCCTCGGTGTCTCCTGGTGCCATAAGGAAAAGGCCCGAGGACCTGTTCCCTCGAGGTGACCCGGCCCCAAAGATGTGGGCCAGAGCTTTGCGTGCCTGGGTTTCCTCTGTCAAGGTCCTGTGGGGGGAGGGCAAGGCTGGAGTCGGGCGGGGCCGCGGGTGTTGAGGAAGAGCGCACCCCAGAGAGTCAGACACACCTGGCTTCAGGCTCTGGCCCTGACGAGTCTTTGATCCCTCTGAGCCTCCGTTTCCCCCTCTATAAAATGGGGATGACGCTTGCCCTGCCCAGGTGTGAGCATTAGAGTGAGGGAGGCCATGCCCCCGGGTTGGGCCCGGCGCCCTGAAGGTTGCAAAGCAGAATGAGCTCCCTGGGCCACCGTGTCCCCAGAGAGGACCAGGCATGTCCCCGGGGCACTCGGGCACAGAGGCTTAGGGGCTCGGGTGGGCAGCTCTCAGCTGGGAGCTCGGAACCCGGGGGTGGGCGTGTGCCCGTGTCATGGTGGGTCCGGCGCGGGCCGGCTTCCGGCGTGGTTTGCCTGGTCCCTGGTGTCGCGGCGGGCAGGCCAGGGCGGGGAGTGGAGGACCTGTGTTCCTTCCCTGCGAGAGCAGGCTTTCTGGAAAGCTCTTGTAGGAACCTCAGAGGCAGTGAGTACCTCTCAGGGTGGCTGGAAGTACAGTTTGCACCCGATCACCTCCTTCCGTCTCCGTGGCAACCGCAGGCATCAGGGAGTCTGTGACCATGGTCCCTGTGGCTCAAGTCCCGTGAGACGGAGGAAGCCCACTCCAGCCCCGGAAAAGGGACAAAACGTCTGTTCAGTCTGGTGGGGAGGTCTGGGGAAGGGGGGCTGGAGAGAGGGAGCTGCGTGGGAGGACCAGGGCTGCTGCGAGGGGTGAGGTGGGCCCGTGGCTGGAACTCCGAGATCTTGCTGGCTCTGCAGCGGCACCCTCATCTGTAAAAAGTGCTTCTCCGCCCAAGTCCAAGTTCACAGGTAACAGAGGCACTGGGAGTTGGCCTTCTGGGGGCAGGCACTGGGGGGGGGACCCTTGGAGAAGGCCAAAGCATCAGGCTTCATCACAGTCACAGTGAGGACCTGGCGAGGGAAGACTCGGGGCCCCCAAACGCTGCATCCCCGCCATGGGAAGAGGTGGCCCTGGGGCTTGTCCCGGTGACCCTTCCGTGTGCTCACAGAGGCACATGCACACGCACACACATAGGTGCCAGCCTGGGCCAGAGCTCAAGCCTATGGGTCCAGAGTGCCCATCACCCTGGCCTGACGCGTGAGCTAGCAGGAGACGGGGAGGGCCACTCGTAGGGCCAATGCTATATCCAAACCCACATGCCCTTGTGGCGAAGGATCTAGATTCCTGCTGCGGGGAAACGGAAAAGTCAGGCACGAAGAAATTAAACTTCCAGTTAATCCATCATTTTGCTGTCACGTTGCCTTGAGGTAACCCAGCACGTTACCGTGCCCTACACCACCGCCCAAATTCTCATACACACACACACACACACACACGGACACATACACACAGACACACACACATGGACACAGACACACTTCAAACCAAGCGGAATGATGCATATTGTTTTATAATCTGCTGTCCGTGTCATTGGATGTCGTGTCTCTGGGTGTTTCCACAGCGTCCCATGGGGCCACCGGCCACACACCTGCTGAATTCGCTTTCTCTTTTTTAATGTTTAAGTATTAATTCCAGAGTGGTTAACGTGCATTCGTTTTCTGAACCAGGACTCTCTGAGTAGATACCGGTTTCTTAGGCTTCTGGAAGCTTTTCTCTCTGCTGGAACCCACACCCCTGTGCAAACTAGCTCCCTCTCGGTGCACACGCCTGTGACATTCTCCTCACGGGACATTCAGAGATGGGAGGGGAGCAGAAGCGACGCCCAGGCAGCGGGAGGCAGGGGCTAGGAGCCAGGCCTCCCAGCTGGCAGCCCGGGCGCAAGCCCACAAGTTGCCACTCCCCGAAGGAGGTCATCACCGCTGCCCAGCTGTAGACAAATCAAGGATGACAATGACAGTCTCCACTGCCCAAGGGTCGGGAGGGCCGGATGATGCACGAGGCGTGCTGTGATGGACGGAGTAACAGCCCCCCAGGGACCTCCGCTTCCAAATGCCCAGGACCATGACTCTTCTGTTAGGTGGGCATTGGGACAGCGGACGGAATCAAGGCTGCTGACCAGCGGACCCTACGCAGGGAGCTGAATCCGGCTCCTCCAGGTGGGCCCAATGCAGTCGCAGGATCCTTGGAAGTGAAAGGGGCGGGACGAAAGCTCGGAGTGTGCTGGGTAGGGGCTCAGCCTGCTGGCCTCCGGGCTGGGGGAAGGGCCTCTGGGAGCTGGGAAAGAAATGGACACTCCCCTGGACGCTCTAGAAGGAACCAGGCCTGCCACACCTTGATCATAGCCGCCCCCTGCCTCTCTGTGAGACGGGCGTGGACTTACCCACAGGCGGTAAGACGATGACTTGCTGCTCCTTTAAGCCGCTAAGTGCACGTGGGGTGTTCCAGTGGCGATGAGAGCCTGGCCCGCGTGCCTCCCTAGGGCCCACCCCCAGCCCCAGGGGCTGCTGCGGCCAGTAGCACCGCCCCCCCGCCCCCGCCGAGGTCTCTGGGATCACCCAGCCCGGCAGCCTCTGCACAGACGGTGACACGGTGACACGAGGCCCAGTGAGACCATCAGGACCACACCCAGGGCCCAGGGCGCCGTGGAGCTGCCCCTGAACCCCCGCCCTCAGGCTCCCTGCCTCCAGGCCACACACTGACCCCTCCAGCCCCATCAAGGTCCCCTGTGTGTCGTCCGAACCTTCTTTCCAAAGGAGCTGGTGGCTGGGATTGAAGGGGTCCCCCCGACCTAGAACGTTGAAATGTCTCCTTGGCCCCTGATAAAGTTATCATATGTCAAACTAAGAGGCAGGAAGTTGGGGTTTCTGAGGCTCCCCCAGAAACGACCGCTGGGCCACGGTGGGGCTGGGGTGGGAGGCGCCTCTCTGGGAAACACCATCCTGGGTATTACGGGCTGAACCGTGTCCCCCGCCCCCCGTACAGAAATACGGTGACGTCCAAACCCCTAGCATCGGAACGTGACTACATTTGCTGCCACGGCCTTAAAGACCTGATTCAGTTAAAAGGAAGCCCGGAGAGCGGCCCAAACCCGGCAAGGCAGGGGTTGCGCAAGAAGAGATTTGGACACGGACACACACAGAAGGAAGATCCTGGGCAGAGCCAGGAAGAAGGTAAAGCGCTTTGACCTTGGACTTCTGGCCTCTAGAACCGTGAGTGAATGTGTTCTCTTGTTGGAGCCCCCAGTCTGTGGCCCAGGGGCACGAATGCCGTGAGTTTATCAGGCCAGCTGGCTCTCAGCCATCAGCACAGGAAGAGCGAGGCTCTGGGGAGAGCAGGACCCGAGCCAGGCTGGGGCAGGAATGGAGCATGGAGCACTGCACCTGGCCCAGGCCTGCACCACCCTGCTGGCGGGGCTGGGGTGCTTCCCGGGCCGGGTAGGCCGGGTGGGATGAGCACTGTACGAGGAGCTGTCCAGGAGACGCCGGCATCTCCATCTCGGCAGAGCCCACTCCAGCCTCCTGAGCCCCCCACTTGGGGGAAGTGGGAGCAACCTGTTCTGCCGGAAATCCCCGTGTCCCCAGCCCCTTTCCCCGTCCGTGGAAAACTCCAGAAGGGGCAAGAGGCAGGATAGCAGGAGTTAGAAAAATGCACGGACACCCGGATCAGCGGCCATCTGGCTCCAGGAGGAAACCGAACATCTGGCTGCCACTGTGGCCCGCGGCTTTTATGTAACGCACGTGTGAGCCCATGTGTCCGGGCACGGGCTGATGGCCCGGCCGCGCTCCCCCTAACTCTGCCCCGGGTGTGAAATGCGCCTCGTGATAAGAGGGCTGTTTGGAGCCAGGGTGCTGCTGGACCAGGGTGCCTGGCACGGGCTCGGAGCTCAGAGCGCCCTCCCCGTGCCCCGCAGAGCTCCCGCGCACAGGCACGTGTGTGCACACGCAGTCCGGGCTGGCTGGCCGGGTCGTTTCCTCCCGCGTGAAATCACACCCAGGCAACCACTAAGCTGGCTTCCAGCTGCCCTCTTAGGGAACCTGCGCGTTCACAGACACTTCCACGCCCAACGCCTCACAGGCTGCGGTACACGTAGGTGCAAACCTGGAAACACGGAAGTTCACATTCACGCACACACACTGATACACACGCCTACATAAGAAAATGGCACACGCATGGGCTCACACTCAGTGACCCTGTTACACCTGGCCTTGCCTATGTTTCTACACACACACATGTGTGCTCTGGCACTAATGTGCACACTCAAACACTGGCAAACAGACCAGCCTTGCCAGATTTAGCAAGTCAAAATGCAGGGTGTGATATTTGGAATGCATGTATACTGAAAAATTGTTCATTTATTCAAAGTTCAAATTCAACTAGTGGACCTCTGTTTTCTCTTGGAATCCTAACATGCATACGTTTGTGCACACACATACACACTCTTACTCCTGAGGATTGTAATGTCCCCAGGCCCTGCCTAGGACATGCCGGGTACCGGCAGAATTTCTGAAACCTTCCTGCATCTTGTCATCGGCCCCGCCACTGCCACCCTGGCCACGGCGCCACTCTGGGCCCCCCTGTTCCTGAGGCTAAGAGCCTGGCCCACATCTAGGCTCGATGGTGGGAGAGGGAGCCCTTCCAGCCAGAGCTCAGCGCTCACTAGGACCCTGAGAAAAAGCCTCTTGCCAGCAGCCCAGCTGCGAGGTCTGGCAGGAGCCCCAGCTAAGCCCTGGGAAGAGCCCCACCCAGAGCCGAAGCCTGGGCCGGGCTTCCAGGAGGGACCTCCAGTGGGGGATCAGAGATGCGATCAGAGCCCCCTGGAGACCCAGCTCGGTCTCTGCTGCATCTGGTGCGGCATCCCTGGTGGCAGGCAAGTCGGGGCAAGGGTCTTGAAACCCTCATTCCTCAGCTGAAATCCTTCACCCAGAAGGGTTTGCATGGAGGGACAGTAGTGAGCAAGGTCCTAGGGTGACCTTGGCACAGAAAGAAGGGTCCCCGGGGGAAGACCCAGACCTGCCCCGCCCATCCCCACCCCCCTGTATAAGAGAGAAAGTCTAGTCCGGGGCCCCAGGCCAGCAGATGCGCAGAGAGTCTCCTGAGAGCCTCACAGAGAACAGGGTGAATTTAAGAAAGCATCTCTTTCCCCACTTAGCCTGTTTTTTGGTTACATAAGAATGCATGTTCATTATTTAAAAATGAGCACATAGAGGAAAGCCAAAAGCACACATTTTTTTGGTTATTCCTTTGAGACATTTTTTATGCATTCATAAAAGTATGATGTATTTTGACCAAAAAAAAAAAATCGTTAAACACTGTAGTCCTATGACCTACTTTTTTCATTTACTGACATATTGTGAATATCTGCCTCCATCAATAATTAAATATCTACCCCTTGACATTTAACAGCCTCCTGGCGATCCCTGATATGGAAAAGCCATATATCTATACCAGTTTGTTTTATTAATTGAGATGAAATTCACATGCCATATACAATTAACCGATTTAAAGTGTACAATTTGGTGGTCCTCAGTATATTCACAAGGTTGTTTCAAACCCTTTGCATCACTCCAGAATTAAACCCCACGCCTACTTCTCGGTGAGCCCCTCTGTCCCTCTGGATAGAACGTGCAGATAGAATCATACAATGATTCTATCGTTGCATCTGGTTGCTTTAGGTGTAGTGTCTTCCAGGTTCATCCTTGACGTACCAGATGTCAGAACTCCGTTCCCTTTTACAGATGAATAATATTCCATTGCGTGGCGGGACCACATCTTGTCTATCCCTCCAGCCTGTGGTAGACGTTTGGGTAGTCCGCATTCTCCAGCTGTCGTGAACGGTGCCGTCGTGAATGTTCGTGCACGCGTGTCTGTGAGTCCCTGTCGTCAGTTGTAGGCACAGACTTTGGAGTGGAACGGCTGGGGGACAGGGAAATTCTGTGCGTGACTTTTGGAGGAGCCTCCACCTACCTGTTTTCCACAGTAGCTGCACCATGTACAATCCCACCGGTGGGATGTCAGGAGCCCCAAGTCTCCACCTTCCTGCCCACACATCCCTGCATTTGCAAGGTAGCCATTCGAATGGGTATTAAAGTGGACCCCCAGGTTTGCTGTAAATATGAGTTACTTCTGTTCAACAGGGAGTATTTCTGTTGTTTAAGACAGCCAGTGTGGGGGGGTTTGCAATGGCAGCCCCAGCAAATTCATCCAAAGACTGTATGTTTTCTCAGGCACTGTTAGCTGTCGCCTTTGTTTTTCTTCTTTGCGAGTTACCTGTTTGTGTCATCTGCCCTTCCCTTGTTCATGAACCCGAAGCGTGCTGGTGGCCCTCCCGAGTGCTGGTCCACAGCCTGGCATGCTGAGAGCAAGATCGTGCTGCCCGACAGAGGTAAGAGGTCGCTGGAAGCAGGTGGCCTCTCTCAGGGCGGGAGAATAAGACAGAGCAATGTCGTTCAGTTATTTAAAAGAATAAGGAAACCCACCTGCAGAGGTTCGGATGTCCCTGGCTTGGGGTGTGGTCTCTACCAGGTGATTTTTTTCCAAGCTCCCCAGGTGACTCCAGGACAGCCCAAACTGAGAACCAGCAACCTTGACCTCCAGGACCCTCAGCTGGAAAAATCAGTGGGGTCCAGCTAGGGAGTGGCCCAAGCCTCTGAGCCTTATAGCAAGAGTCACCACCCCAGCTGGTTCAGCAAGGCCTAGGTACCTAATTCTGTCACTAATTCTTACCCACCCCACCACCCCTGTGGATGAGACAGGGAAACCGGTTTGTGTTTATTCTGCTCCTACAAGTCCTGAGACTGCAGAGTCACTGGCTGTTAGTTCCTCAGTGTTTCCTCCTGCGGATGAACCCAAACCAGGCTCTGGGTCAGCAGGTCGAGGCTGCACGACGTCGGGTGAGTCTCCTGACTGCTCAGAGCACCGGCATCAGCATCTCTAACGGGATGAACGGGGTTGTTTTGAGAACTGGCTGTGTCGGGGTTTCGGTCCTTACATGTCTCTGGTGGGTGAGTGATCAAGTCTCTTGGGGACGGGACAGGACGGAGTTTCTGTTCATTGTAACCAACACAGTCCGGCGCAGACAGGAGGCTGTCAGTACGGTCACGGCAGCGAAGCGCACTCACTTTAACCAGAGGGGCCCTGAGCAGGCTCCCAGACCAGGCCAGTCCCTGTTCCCGGACCCCCACCCCAGGAAATTGGGGGTGGGGGGAGCCACATTAACCCCCTCCCCCGTCTCCATGTCTGGGCTAGCCCAGACAAGCATGATAACGGCAGCTTCCACTGATAAAAGCACCAAAGATGCAATAGCTGACACTTACCCAGACCCCCTAAGCGGGCTTCTTTCATCCCTACTTGCTCGGTTCACAAAGAGAAGGTCCCAGAAGCCTCCGTTCCCGGCCTTGTTACATGACCACACCCCGTTTTCTTTAGCACACATGAGCTCTGATTTGTCTTTTCATGAAATGGCATCATTTTCTGCCACATTCTTATACTTCACTAGACTTCTCTCTCTCTCTCTCTCTTTCTCTTTTTTCAAAGTCCTCTTTCTACCCAACTCACAACACCGAGGTCAAGTGTCCCATGCTCCCCCGACCGAGCCAGCCAGGTGTCCCTCAGCCTTTCTTTTAAGATAAGCATTTAAACTTGAAAGTTTCCTCGACAGATCATTTCTGTGCATCCCACACATTTTTTTTTTAAGGATTTTATTTTATTTATTTTGCAAGAGGGAGAGAGAGCGTGCGCACACACGCACTAGTTTGGGGGAGGGGCAGAGGGAGAGCAGGGAGCCCGACATGGGACTCGATCCCAGGACTCCGGGATCATGACCTGAGCCGAAGGCAGACATTGAACTGACTGAGCCACCCAGGCGCCCCCTCATCCTTTCATTTTTTAACCTTTCTGGATCATTACATTTTCAGTGGATCCTTTATATATATATTATTTTGAATAAGAGAATTTATTTTTATTTAAAGTTTTTATTTATGTATTTGAGAGAGAGAGAGCGAGCACACACGAGCGGGGGAGGAGCCGAGGGAGAGGGACGAGCAGATTCCACGCAGAGCACGGAGTCCGACGTAACACTCCATCCCAGAATCCCGGAATCACGACCTAAACTAAAATCAAGAGTTGGGCGCCCCACCAAGTAGCCACCCAGGCACCCCCCAGCGGATCCTTTCTAAACTTCATCCGTCTGGATAGTTTTTCCCACCCAACTTTAGAATCTTTTCACGGATGAGTTGAGTCTAATTCTGTGTACTGTTCTTATGGATATATTTGGACTAATTTCTTCCATCTTATTTTGTTTCATTTTCTATATGTTCTACGTTTCCTGTTTCTTTTTTATCCTTTCTCGTCCCTTTTTTTTTTTCCTTTAAATTTTTACTTATTTATGTCATGTCACCCCCAACGTGAGGTTCGAACTCAGAACCCCGAGGTGAAGAGTCACATGATCTACCAACCGAGCCAGCCAGGAGCCCCTCTCATCCCTTTTTGAACTGAGTTTTGTTTGTTTGTTTGTTTTTTCTTTTCACTTTTCTCTCTCAGATTTGAAATACATACTATTTCTCTTGCTTTACTTGCCAAACGCTCGCGTGCGTAGCTGGCTTGAGGTCTAACCCTGGCAAAGGCCGGGCTCCCTCTGAAACAACAGCAGCCTCCAGCTTTAACCCACCCGGATCTGCTTTCCCGGGCTGTCCGGCGAGGCAGCACGGCTTGGTTGAAGCCCCAGGGGAAGCCCTTGCTCCTGTCTGTTTCCCCTTACCCACACCGCTGGCGCCTTCACCCTTCCTGCCCGGGCCTTCCGTCCCCCATCACCTTCCCCCACCACCTTCCTTCGTCCTGAACCGTTTCCTCCCGAGCAGGCGGAGGGGAGAGTCCCACGGTGTGTTCAGCCGAGCACAGGAAGTCCCCCCGGCCCGCCCCGGCCCGCCCCGGCCTCCCGGACTCCCGTCTCTTCACCCTCCCCTCCTCCCTCTCCACTTCACACTCTGAGAAAAAACTCCCACGTATCTTCGTTTCCCTTTAGTTTCAGATCTAGTCAATGGACAGTCACTTTAACTGAAATATATATGTATTTTTTAAGAGTTTTATTTATTGTCAGTGAGAGCACAAGCAGGGGGAGCAGCAGGCAGACAGAAAGGGGGAAGCAGGCTCCCCGCTGAGCAGGGAGCCTGATGCGGGGCTTGATCCCAGGACCGTGGGATGATGACCTGAACCGAAGGCAGAGGCTTAACTGACTTGAGCCAGTTCAGGGACCCCTGAAATATATTTTTCACTTCTAGACGTACAATTTGCTTTATTTATTTTTTTTTTTTAATTTTATTTGTAAGTAATCTCTACCCCCGACGTGGGACTCGAACTCACGACTCTAGGATCGGAAGTCTGCACCAACTGAGCCAGCCAGGCCCCCAACCCCTGATTTGCATTTTAACTCTTTCCTTTCCTGATCGCTCCTTTCTGCCGGCTCCGGCTCCCTCGTAGTATGCCCTTGATCTCTGGATGTAGGCGTCACACTGGCCATTCTGCTTCTGGGTCTCACTGTCCCTGAGCCTGCTTGCTCTGCTGAATGCCATTCAGTGCCGTCTGTGAGCGCCCTCGGGGCCTTATGTGGCCGTGGTGTCTTCCTGCAGGAAGGGTTTGCTTTGCTTCTGCCTGTCGTCAGAATGTCCACTCCAGGCTCGGAGCTGGAGCCCAAAGCCAGCTGGCCACCACCCGGCTCCCACACAGTTGTTGCTGGGGGCTAGGGGGGTCCCCCCTGCAGCACTGTTGCCATAGGAACCTGAGCTTCACGTGGGACTTCTGAGCACCTGCTGTGTAGACAAGGTGATAAGTGAATTCATCTGAAAGCCTGGGACCCTGGCAACAAAGAGCCTGCAGGCCAAGATCAGACCTCCTGGGATGCAGCCCTGGGTTCTCCCTTAGAGCTGTGTGACCCCGGACAAGCCAGTTCCTAGTCTAGGCCTTGTAGTCTCCATGCACGCCGTGGGTATAGCCATCATGTCTCATTCCTGGAGTTGGCCAAGCACAGAGGTTGGCGTGTGCCGGCCACTTGGCTAGTGCTGAATAAACGTGCGTGTGAGGCCCACACAGAGCTTTCCAGCAAAGCCGGCCGGGTGACCTTTACACACGATGCCATATTTTACCCCACAGCCCCAAGAGGTGAGACTTGCAGTAACAGTGATGGAGGGATGAGAAACTTGAGGCTTCACGAGGCAGGCAGGCGGGTGAAGAAGATGGGCGCTTCGAGACCCTTCCAGAAGCATGCGCCAGCCTCTGGCTGAGACCCGGCCCTCTTCACCAACCACATCCTGGCTCCTCGGGCCCCAGGGCTTCCAAGGAAGCAGTTGTCCCTCCCTGCTTGGCACCCCAGCCTGGGGTCCCCCCATGGAGGATCGGGTTCTAGGCCTGGGGGCCAATCAGCCAAGCCCCTGGTGTGTTCCCCAGCTGGCTGAAGAAACAGGCAGAATGCCTTGTCTTCCTGTTCCCACAGCCCCCTTACGGTCCCCAGAGGAGCCCCTCACCACTTGACAAAACTCTGAAGAAGGACCGGAAAGTGGCAGGCTTTATCTCCCCCTCCTTGGGGAGAGGCCCGGTTGGAATGTGTGCCCTGATAACGGGACTTGCGAGGGCCTGGGGCGGTGGCTGCCTGTCCCGGGCTCTGTGACCTGTGGAGCTGGCTGATAAGGGCTCCGTGGACAGGGGCCTCAGAGCTGCAGCCCCACCGAGGGAAGCGGCAGGCAGGCTGTGGGGGGCAGTCGCCGTGACAGAGTTCCCACGCGGGGTGCACGGCCTGGGTACGGGAGGCAGTTAAAAGGGGAAATCGCCGGGCACCTGGGTGGCTCCATGGGTTAAGCGCTCGCCTCTCGGTTTCAGCTCAGGTTGTGATCTCAGGGTTCTGAGATCAAACCCCACATTCAGCTCTGCGCTCAGTCGGGAGTCTGCTTTAGATTCTCTAAATAAATAAATACGTAAAATCTTAAAAAAAGAAGAATGAAGGCTCGGGAATCAGCCACCCCCGGGCTAGAGGCCTGGCTCTGTCACTTAGTGGCCTGTGACTTTGGCTTGTGGGCCTCAGCGTCTGTAAAATGCGAGAACAGACCTGCGGAGCTAAGTCGGTGACCTGCGTATCAGGCCAGGCCCTGGAGCCTGGGACGTCCTCAGTAAACGTTTTTTAGGCCGTGACTCGGGAAATCAGAGGACCTGGTGGTCCCAGATGATCTTAGCTCCGCCTACCTGCGCAGGGCCTCGTGGGTCTGCGGCTACAACACAGGGGTGCATGGCAGTCCTCTGGAGCTAGGATGGGAAGGGGTGCCAAGGGCTGAGAGCCAGGGCCCAGGAGGCCTCCGTCCCGGGCGGCTGTCTTTGATGTATCTGCTTTATTTTGTCCTTTGCAGTACAGCCCGCTCTGCTGCCGTGGTCACCACATCCCTCCCCGAATTCTGGTGCCCTTCCCTTTGGCCAGGGCCTACCCATAGGACCAGGGATCACGGGACCCTGCCCCAAGTGTTCCCGAGAGCTCCGGGTAAGACCAGCTTCCATCAGTGCCTGGCTGAGACCAGCTGGCTGTGGCTGCCGACTGGGGGCCCCGCGTAGGCAGACCCAGAGCTGCCTGACCATGCTGCCCCCGCTGCGGAACCCCCAGTGAGCAGGACAGGGCTGGGCGCACAGTAGGCCCCCCCAGGAAAGCATTCTCTAGAAGAAGAGCTCCGGCTTCTTCGCCCCTCCTGTGGGCCAGGCTGTTGAGGAGCACGGCCTGACTCCAACCCTGGAGTGGGGGGTCATGTCTCCATAGTCAGGACACTTGTCCCCAGGCCACAGGGCAGCTCAGAGCTGTGGGGCTTCTGGCCTGGTGTGGGCAGTGCAGGTGGGAGAGACAGGGCATCGGGAGTCAGGAATATTCTTGCCCCGCTCAGCCCCTGAGTCTTGTGATTTGGAAACTGAAGAGCCCCCTGACTCAGCAGGATATTAATAAGCCTGGCGGGCTCCCAGGGGGACCGGCTGTGCCAGGGGCCAGCGCAGGAGGACTCCCAGCTCTGTGGCCTGGGATCTCCCTTCTCATGCCCCCCGCTGGTCCCACAGCCCCAGCTCCTTCCCCAGGCGCCTGCCCACTCCCCACATCCCTGCCTTGGGCTGCAGCGATTCCTGTGAATTCCTGAGACCCTCCGCACCTCGAGCAAGCCTGGGCAAATCCCACGGAGGTCAAGGAGACCATCTGGAAGGGACCCAGGAGGAAAGACAGAACCAAAGAGCATAGGGGCGGGGGTCAGGTGGTCAGCAGTTGAGGCTCTGGGGTCAGAGGTGAGTTCGTGCTCTCCTCCCCCGCTTGCAACTTGGTGGCTTGGGACAAATCATAGAACAACACTGAGCCTCAGTTTCTTAACCTGTAAAGTGGGGGTTCCGGAGAGTACCTAGTCCTGGATCCGCAGGGAGGACCCAAGGAGTCAGTTGTCACAGAGACAGCTCCTCACCCGCCCGCCCGCATGGCATCAGGTGCTGGTGTCCCCCTGGCCTGGACCGGGCTTCTGTCCCGCAGTGCCCTCTAGTGGGAAAAGCTGGTTATTGCGGAGCGCCAGGCCCAGGTTGTGTGGGTTTCACTGCTTCCCAGCGCTGAAGAGTCCAACACCGTCCCTTTCTGATCAACTTAAGTTCGTGGCCCCTGTGATGCACAGGAGGGCAGGCAAAGAGGGAGGACACCCAGCTCATAGGACAGGGCAGCCTGATTTGGCATCATGACCTTCATCGTGTTCTGTCCTGGGTCCTGTTCCCTTTAGCAACCTCCCTGACCTTCAGAGTCCTCGTCTGCCAGTGGGACAGGAAGCCTAGAAGGCCAGGCACAGGCGGCAGGCGCTCAGGAAGCAGCAGTGACCAGGCACCTGCCCCCCAGCTCCCAGGGGCCAGATGATTCCCTCCAGCCAGAGGCCCTGACCGGTGCAGACGCAGAGACGGCAAGCCCCAGGGTCCCTGAGGCTCCCCTCCCAAGGCTTCTGCAGACTCAGCCCATCCTCTCCTGGCCCCCTAGCACCTCCTGCTCCCCGAGGCTGAGCCGCTTCTGCCCTCAAATGAATGTCCATTTGCTAAGGATTCTCCGGGGGCCTGCTGCTCCCGCAAAGTACCCGCATTCTGTGTCTCTGCCATTCCCTCACCCCAGTAAAACCCCTTCTGTCTCTGGGGCTGTTGAGAACATAGTCAGGACTGGTGAGCACAGGCCACGTGGGAGCAGAGCTCCGCGGGGCCCAGCGAGGCCCGTGATTCCGTAGAGCAGGCAGTGAGTTCCCCGTGGTGTTGGTGCAGAGATGGGAGCAGCTGGCTTGCGTGTGGGAAGTGAGCCCCCCGGAGAGGGAGCCCAGTGGCTGAACTCGAGGACCTCGTGCAACCCTGAGAGTCTCTGTTTCCTCCAAGCTCAATGCTACTAACTTATTTTTAACAAGGTGATGAAAGGGGGCACGGGGGTGGCTCAGTCGTTGGGCCTCTGCCTTCGGCTCAGGTCATGATCCCAGGGTCCTGGGATCGAGCCCCGCATCGGGCTCCCTGCTCAGTGGGGAGACTGTTTCCCCCTCTCCTACTCCCCCTGCTTGTGCTCCTGCTCTTGCTGTCTCTCTCTCTCTATCAAATAAATAAAATCTTTAGAAAACACACACAAGTAAGGAAAGAACAGAGTTTACAAAGGAAAAGAAAAGAAAAGTGCATTAAAAGCCTTATCTTGGAAAATAACGGTCCTCTCTCCCCATCCCGAGGCTGTTTACCCTGAGGCACATCCCTCAGGCTTCCGGCTGTTTCCCTGAACGCCCGCCTCCATCTTTCCTAAAATCATGTTTACCCAGCTCTTCCTTCATGTTTCAGTTTCCAACATCACCTCTTAACCTCCCACCACGGTTCCTAAACACTTTCTTCCCTCACCCCCTACGTCCACGGTCACCCTGCATTCCCCCAAAGTGCTTACACCCATCTCCCCAGAATGGTTACATCACAAGTTTGGTAAAATAACAACAACAACAACAACAACAACAACAACAACAATAATAATAATAATAAATAACCACAGTTTATCATGATTATGCAGCTCTTGTCCCTGCTGAACCAAATATTTCATTGAGATCAAGTCTCCCGTCTGCAGGGGCGGCCTGGCTGGCTCCGTCGGTGGAACGTGTGACTCTTGATCTCGGGGTCATGAGTTCGAGCCCCACGCTGGGGGTGGAGATGACTTTAAAGTAGACACCACGGGTTTTTAGTGAGTGGGTATTACATCCTAGCATCAGGGCTCAGCGATGAACAAAACCCAGACCCTGCTCCCCTGTGCTTGCTCTACAGAGCGGAGGGAGGTGATGGGCAATGAGTAAACACATCAAGTATGTCAGGTGATAAGTTCTGTGGAGAAAAGTCAAGTCGGTTGAAGCGTTTGAAAGGTGACAGATGATACTGTTTTAGGTAGAACGAAGAGGGTTGAATCCTATTTAACACGAAAGTTAGATTTTCCTTGAACTCTGTAATAGTCTCCCTCCTTTCTCCCCTCCCTCTCAGAACCTGGCTGTCCCCAGTGCTGTGGCCCTCTGTCACACGGCGTCGGGGGAGTCTCCCCTCACGCACACCCCGTCCATTTCTCCCGTGCAGGCCTCCTCTCCTGCCGGCCCGACTCCCGCTCCTCCAGGGGACAGGCCATCCCAAGGCCTGAGGCCCTCTGTCCCCCGCAACCCCGCCAGGGCTGGCTCCTCACCTTCCAACCATAAACCCTGTGGAAAGGGGATGAGAAGAGCCAGGAGGAGGCTCCTCCGAGGAAATGCCTGAGGAGGTGAGGGAGAGATCCGGGCGGAGCTGGGGGTGGGGGACGGGGCAGGAGGGCACCAGGCATGGAGGGCTGGAGCGTGGGGTGTCATGGTCGGTGCAGCAGGACGCGTAATGAGGGGCCTTGGCCTAGGTATTCCGTGAAGTCTTCTAGAACAGAACGTGTAAGCTGAGTGTGGCAGGGGGCGGCCGAGCCCAGGACCCGAGGTCATCCTGGCTCCCTCTGTGGTCTTCCGAGGCCAGCCTTGGCCCCTGGGCCTCAGTTTCCCTTCTGTACCATGAGGCAGCTGACCTCGCGGCTGCCCGTCCCCTTCCGGCCTGGGCCCCGCACCCCGTGTGCTGCGGAGGAGCCGTGGCCGGCCCGGGCGGGGGGCGCAGAACCGGCCCGACCCCCGCGAGTGTCTGCCGCAGACTCCGCCGGGGACTGAAGGGGCGGCTGGGGCCTCCGGCCTCTCACCCCAGGAAGGCAGGGGGCAAAGGCCGAGCTCCAGGGGCTGAGGCTCCACAGGACCGTCCCTACGAGGTTGTCTCGGCGTCCGGCAGATGTGGCGTGAATGGTGCCGCCTAGGAAGGACAGAGGCTCGAACCCCCGGAGCCCAGGCGGTGACCTGCCTCGGGGACCGGGGACGGGCTTCTTCCAGAGGTGACCCAGGCAGGATGCGGCATCGGGGCGGGCCCTAACCCAATCTGACGGCGCCTTACGGAAAGGACAGACGGGGACACGGAACCAGACGCAGAGGGAAGAAGACGTGAGGACACCGGGGGCCACTGTGTGGGGACAAGGCACTGGAGGACCCGAGCGATGTGCGTGGCACCCGGAAGGCTGGAAGCCCTGCAGGGCCTGGAGCGGTTCCTTCCTCGGCACTTTGGAGGGACACGACCCTGCCGAGACCTTGATTTCAGACTTCCGGCCCCACAACCGTGAGACGATCCGTTTCTGGTTTTCTAGCCTTCCTGGTTGGTGGCCCTGGATCTTAGAGCCAACCCAGGACACTAACACTGACCCTTTCGTGCACCAAAGACGGGGAGGACGTTTAAAAGTTTGGGGGAAGCGCCTGGGTGGCTCAGTGGCTTAAAGCCTCTGCCTTCAGCTCAGGTCATGATCTCAGGGTCCTGGGATCAAGCCCTGCATCGGGCTCTCTGCTCAGCAGGGAGCCTGCTTCCTCCTCTCTCTCTCTGCCTGCCTCTCTGCCTACTTGTGATCTCTCTGTCAAATAAATAAATAAAATCTTTAAATAAATAAGTAAATAAAAGTTCAGGGGGACTCAGTGGCTGAGGCATGTGACTCTTAGTTTCGCTCGGGTCATGATACCGGGATGCTGGATCCAGCCCCACGTTGGGCTCCATGTTCAGCGTGGGGTCTGGAGTCTGCTTGAGATTCCCTCTCCCTCTTTAAAATGAATAAATCAATCTTAAAAAAAAATAAGTTAACAAAGAAAAAAATCAAGGAAAGCAAAGTCCCAATCTAGGGCTTTTTAACTTGTTCTTATTCGCGATTTTCAGAAGGCTCAAACCTCCCCTGAGTCGGGGCTCAGCTCAAGGGTGGCTGAGAGTCCTGACCACATCGGCCACCACCTACCCACTCCGCTGCTATCTTTACACCCTGTCATTACCTGACATTGCGGGTTTCTCTGTTTCTTTGTTTACTGTCTGTCTCCCCTTCCTGGATGCCAGCTCTCTGCAGGCAAGGGTTTTTGTCTGTGGTTCTCTGCTCTGGCCCCCATGCCTGGAACAGGGCCTGGGACAGAGTTGGTGTTTGACAAGTATTTAGATGGACGGATGGATGAACGGACAGATGGGGGGAGGGATGACGGACTGAATGACGGAACGGCTGGATCAAGCTTTGAAGTGAAACCAGGAGTTGGACTTTTAAGGGACTGGATCACCCAGGTGCCCCTGCCCCAGTACACAGTGTTGTTAATAAGCAATTTGTATTTTATTTTCTTTATAGTTCATACAAAAATATATTGGCCCCCTTAAACAGTATTAGTATTTTAATAAGAAATATAATAATATACTTCATCTTTTCCAGATTTTGACTTACTGCTTTTATAGGTATTCTAAGCTCTTCAGGTCATTTCAACGCTGGCTCGGCCCTGATGTCCTTGACAGCTGGGAAGACACCTGATCAGGACACGTAGGGATGAGGGGAAGAGTATCCTTGCTAAGAGCAGTAAACCAGGGCACAACGTTTTTTGTCAGTTCCATCTACAATTACATGGAAGTTTTCGGTTGCCTTTGGCTTAACTTTCTTTCTTTTTTTTTTTTCCCCCAAACTCTGCATTATGCAGAATTGTGAACAAATTCAAAGTCAGACGGAGGAGTATAACAAAGTTCCCTCTGACCCAATGTGCAGCCATTCACTCCCACGACATTCTATTTTTTTTTTAAGTAGGTGCACGCCCAACGTGGGGCTTCAACTCACGACCTTGACCTGAGTTTGAGAGCCACATGCTCTACCGCTGAGCCGGCCAGGCGACCCCCATCACCTTACTCTACAGCAAACCCCAACCATTGCACCCTTTCCCCCGCCAAGGATTCTATCTCTAGCTCTCCCAGCAGGATGCTTCTAAAAACACACCAACCGCAATGTCCCACCTGAAAACGAGAATCCCTTACTATCCTCCAATACCCACTGCGTTCAAATTCCTTGTTATCTCGCCGTATCATAAATTGTGCAAGACGGTGGTGATGAGGATTAATCAGGTTAATTGATAAGGTTTTTGTTTCACTTATTTCCAATGTGGTAAAATACCCATAACTGACTAATAGGAAGTGTCTCTACGTCTGGACGGTCCCCCTTCACCTCCTACACCTCCCCAGAGCAGCCCCGCCCCAGCCCCACTACTGTGCGAGTCGGCCTGGGCTGCAGGAACAGAATCCCACCTTTGCTGACCCTTCTGAAGGTTGGAAGTCCGAGATCAAGGCTCAGCGGGGTGGGTCTCAGGAATGGTCTCTCTTCCTGGCTTCCAGATGGCTCCTTCCCCGCTGTGTCCCACCCTGTGACCTCATGGAACCTTAATCACATCCTCACGGGCCCGTCTCCCAATGCAGTCACATTGGGGGGTGAGGGCTTCTACTTATGAGTTGGGGAGTGGTGGGGCACAGTTCAATGCATCACAGGCCCTGCCCCCACCTTTGCAACTTGTTGGAGAAACGTGGACGTTTGTTCCAAGAGTTTCCCGCTGTTGGAGAGCAAGGACTGTATCCTCTGGATAGATTTTAGTGCGTGCCTTTGGGCTCTGCTTTTCCTATAAATTAAGAGTTGGATCTAGAGGCTTCCAGGAGGCTCCAGTTTGGGGGCAGTGTGTGCGTGTGTGTGAGTGTGTGTGTGTGTGTAAGACAGTTTGTTGGGAGGAAGGGTTTTACTGTCTCAGGACACCCATGTCTGGTAGTTTCTCTGTAAGATGAGCAGAGGTCAAGGCTGAATATCTGGTTTTGACTGAAGAAAGGTTCATTTTCCACAATGTCTACGAATTGTCCTGACAAATGAAAGAGGGATCATATTTTTATGTCATTAACAAGTAGATCAAAAATCCATTTAAATTCTTTGTTTGGAAGATTTTTTTTCAGATTATTTATTTATTTGTCAGAGAGAGAGAGAGCACGCGTGCACACAAGCAGTCAGAGTGCAGGCAGAGGTGGAGAGAGAAGCAGGCTTCCCGCCAAACAAGGAGCCCGATGCAGGACTCCATCCCAGGACCCTGGGTTCACGACCCGAGCCGAACATAGCCGCTTAACCAACTGAGCGACCCAGGCGTCCCAAGGTTTTATTGTTTTTTGTTTTTTTTAAAGATTTTAGTTATTTGAGAGAGAGTGAGAAAGAGCACAAGAGTAAGGGGAGCAGCAGAGGGAGAAGCAGGCTCCCCACTGAGCAGGGAGCCCGATGCAGGAGTCGGTCCCTGGACTCCAGGATCATGACCCAAGCGGAAGGCAGATGCTTAACCGACTGAACCACCCAGGTGCCCCTGTTTGGAGGATTTTTAAACAGATTAGAAAACTCTATTTCCGGGGTGCCTGGGTGGCTCAGTGGGTTAAGCCTCTGCCTTTGGCTCAGGTCATGATTCCAGGGTCCTGGGATCGAGTCCCGCATCAGGCTCTCGGCTCAGCAGGGAGCCTGCTTCCCTTCCTCTCTCTCTGCCTGCCTCTCTGCCTACTTGTGATCTCTGTCTGTCAAATAAATAAGTAAAATCTTAAAAAAAAAAAAAAACCTCTATTTCCAACATATTTAAGTTTGCAGATGTAAGAGCTCTTATGTAGGACCCAATCATGTAATACTAGAAATATTCCAAATGTCCATTTTTCATAATGACCTGTCCCTAGCAAAAATCTGTCAAAAAGTAATTTTTGTGTCATCCTCTAGCAAACTTTCCTCCACAAAGTGCAGATGTGTGTGTGTGTGTGTGTGTATGACAGATTTGTTGGCAGCACATTACTGAGAGCTATTGTCATCTCTGAAAAGGCCAGTAAATTTGAAACATGCGACTTTTTGTAAAAGAAAAATGCAAAAGTGGAAAATTTTTAGTTTAAGTTAGAGTAGTCCAAGTCTTTGCCTTGAGATAAGCAATGAACTTTTCTGTAATGCAGACATTTTTATGATCATCCCCTTCCTTTTTGAAAACCACTGAAAGATTCTACTACGTGAACTCTATTCTGGGGGCACCTGGCTGGCTCAGTCATTAGCGTGTGCAACTATTAATCTCAGGGTGGTGAGTTCAAGCCCCACATCAGGGGTAAAGTTCACTTTAAGAAAATAAGGGGACGCCCGGGCCACTCAGTCTATTGAGCCTCTGACTCTTGACCTCAGCTCAGGTCTTGATCTCAGCGTCAAGAGATCAAGCCCTGCATTGAGCTCCACACTGGGCATGGAGCTACTTAAAAATAACAAAATAGGGGCGCCTGGGTGGCTCTGTGGGTTAAGCCTCTGCCTTCGGCTCAGGTCATGATCTCAGGATCCTGGGATCAAGCCCCAAATCAGGTTCTCTGCTCAGCAGGGAGCCTGCTTCCCCCTCTCTCTTCCTGCCTCTCTGCCTGCTTGTGATCTCTGTCAGACAAATAAATAAAATATTTTTAAAAAATAACTAAAAAAATAAAATCAACTGTACTTGGTATACTTCTGGCTTCATTCCTTCCCCAGGAGTCACACAGGGAGTGATTTTTATTTTTTCTCTCCGTAACTGCCTCCCAGGGTCCTCGGTTCGCTCTGGTCCAAAGCAGCTGCCCTGTCGGTGATTATTCCCCCACAGTCGGGTTTGTTTTTTCCATGAATCATTGTTCTTATTAAATGACTCACTTTACTGCCAAGACCGTAACTTCTCCGGTTCGTCTTTGCTTTGGAGACTCACAAATTAAGAAGTAGCACTTTGGTCTTTCATTCGCGGAGCAGAATCTGGCAGATGCCAGAAAGCTGAGACGCGCTGAAAACACCTGTCGCCCCACCTGCCTGCGCGGGTGCTGGGCTGCCACCTGCGTCCCGGGATGTGCTGTCAGCCACCCCCCGACCTGGCCCTCCGATAGTATTCGCTGATGAAGAAAAACCATCAAGAAAGAAGGAGAAGGAGAGGAAGCGGAAGGGGAAGAAGAAGGGAAGGGGAGAAAGAGGAAGAAGAAGAAATAAAATACGTTTTAGTCCTTTGCCATGTTGTTTTTATTTTTGTGACAGTTCTTACTACAGATAGTTTTACTACGGCAGGAAGAACAGCGACTCCCAAAGGTACTTATACTTCTGATTTTGCTATTAAGAAACCTCACAGGGGCACCCGGGTGGCTCAATGGGTTAAAGCCTCTGGCTTCGGCTCAGGTCATGATCCCAGGGTCCTGGGATTGAGCCTAGTCTCTGCCCGGCAGGGAGCCTGCTTCCTCCCTCGCTCTCTGCCTGCCTCTCTGCCTGCTTGTGATCTCTGTCTGTCAAACAAATAAATAAAATCTTAAAAATAATAACAATAAAATAAAATCTTAAGACAATAAAAAAATAAAAAAGAGACTGGCTGGGGCGGCTGAGTGGCTCAGTCAGTTAAGCATCTGTCTCTTGGTTTCAGCTCAAGTCATGAGCTCAGTCAGGGTCGTGAGATCAAGCCCTGCATCGGGCTCTGTGCTGAGTGTGGAGCCTGCTCTGGGATCTCTCTCTCTCTCTCTCTGTGCCCCTCCCCATCCTTTAAAAGAGAGAGAGAGGGCGCCTGGGTGGCTCAGTGGGTTAAGCCGCTGCCTTCGGCTCAGATCATGATCCCAGGGTCCTGGGATCGAGTCCCGCATCGGGCTCTCTGCTCAGCGGGGAGCCTGCTTCTTCCTCTCTCTCTCTCCCTGCCTCTCTGCCTACTTGTGATCTCTGTCTGTCAAATAAATAAATAAAATCTTTAAATAAATAAATAGATAGATAGATAGATAAAAGAGAGAGAGAGAGAGACTGGCTGAAAACACATATCTCAAGTAGTCCTATGGGTTAATTAGAGCCCTGGGACTGGGGGAAGGGCTGGAGTTCTACTTTCAACATCACTATTACCCTGAGCTAGTCTTGGCCTTTTCCTAGATGCCTTCATTGTTCTTTCGTGGCTTTATTGACGTAAAACTCATGGACAGCAAACTGCGTTTAAAGCACACAGTTTGATGTGTTTTGACTGTACGCAGGCACCCATGAAATCATCACATCACTAGATCTCTTTTGCCTCCACAAGTCCCCTTTGTCACCCTCCTTCCCCCCTCCCCCATCCCCAGGCACCCACTGATCTGTCAAAGTAGACCCATTCACATATTCTAGAATTTTCTATAAATTGACTCACATGTCATGCACTTTGACCCCTTTCATTCGGGCTACTTATCCTGAGATTCAGAAATGTTGAGTGTCTCGGAAGTTCCCCGGGCTCACAGGCAGACCTTCTGCCATCTTCGAGGAGCATCCTTCCAGCCTGTGTTCCTGAAGTCACACCTCTCTGACACCAACCCTCCGGCCTCCCTCTTCAGAGGACTTGGGATTATACTGGAACTGCCCAGATGACCCCGGATGATCTCCCCACGTCAAGGTCCTCAACTTCATCATCGTGTCTGCAAAGCCGTGTAAGGTAACAACCAGAGGTTCCGGGGGTTAGGAGAGGGACATCTTTAGGGAGCCATTATTCTGTCTGTTATGGTTACGATGAACATCTGTGTCTAAGTATTTGTGTGGACATACGCTTGAGTTTATCTAGGAGGAGGATCGTTAGGTCACAGGTTAGTGTAGGGTTAACATTTTAAGAAACTGCTAAACTGACTTCCAAAGCGGTGTGCCATTTCGCGTTCCTGCCAGCCATGTGTGCAGGGTCCTGGTGCTCTACGTCCTTGGGATGGCAGGTTGTCTGTTATTGCTGTTGTTTTTTAAAGATTTTATTTACTTATTTGAGAGAGGTTGAGCTCAGGCAGGGGGAGCGGCAGAGGGAGGGGGAGAAGCAGACTCCCCACTGAGCAGGGAGCCCGATGCCAGGCTCCATTGCAGGACCCTGGGATCATGACCTGAGTTGAAGGTAGATAGTTAACGGACTCAGCCACCCAGGCACCACTGTTGGGTTTTTGTTTGTTTGTTTGTTTGTTTTTTAAGATTTTATTTATTTATCTGACAGAGATCAGGAGTAGACAAAGAGGCAGGCAGAGAGAGAGGGGGAAGCAGGCTCCCTGCAGAGCAGAAAGCCCGATGTAGGGGGCTCAATCCCAGGACCCTGAGATCATGACCTGAGCCGAAGGCAGAGGCTTAACCCACTGAGCCACCCAGGCGCCCCACTGTTGTTTTGTTTTTTTTTTTAATTTGAAGGTCCTGGGACCAGGCCCCCACACTGGGCTCCTTGCTCAGTGGGGATCCTGCTTCTTCCTCTCCCACTCCCCCTGCTTGTTTCTTGTTTTGTTTTGTTTTTGTTTTTAAGATTTTATTTATCTGAGAGAGAGAGCAACAGCCAGAGAGAGAACAGAAGCAGGGGGAGTAGGAGAGGAGGGAAGAAGGCTTCCCGCCGAGCAGGGAGCTCGATGTGGGGCTCAAGCCCAGGACCCTGGGATCGTGACCTGAGGCGAAGCCGCCCAGATGTCCCATCCCCTCCCCCTGCTTATGTTCCCTCTCTGGCTGTCTCAGTGTCAAATAAATAAATAATTAAAAAAAAAAAAAAAAAAAAAAAGATGGCTCCTTTGTGTAGAAAATAAAGGAAATTATTAATTGTAAAAAAAAATTTTTTTTAAGATTTTATTTATTTATATGACAGACAGAGCTCACAAGTAGGTAGAGAGGCAGGCAGAGAGAGAGGGGGAAGCAGGCTCCCTGCTGAGCAGAGAGCCCGATGTGGGGCTCCATCCCAGGACCCTGGGTTCATGATCTGAGCTGAAGGCAGAGGCTTTAACCCACTGAGACACCCAGGCACCCCTAAAAAATTTTTTTAATTAAAAAAATTATAAGTAGAGGTACTGATACTCGTGGATAGTTTGCCACCTACCAACTAAACCACATGGAAAAGGTAGTTTTTTTGTTTTCTTTTCTTTTTTTAAGATTCTACTCATGTATTTGTCAGAGAGAGCGAGCGCGGGTGCACACAAGCTGGGGAAGCAGCAGGCTCCTTGGTCAGCAGGGAGCCTGATGCAGGACTGACCCCAGGACCCTGAGATCATGACCTGAGGGGAAGGCAGATGCTTAACCCACTGAGCCACCCAGGCGTCCTGTTTTTTGTTTCTTAAAACAAAGGGAAGACACCCCCCTCCCATGTAGGAAATGAAACTTCTAGGACTTCGGCATGTTCTATGAAACACTGAGGACCCAAATACCGAACTTCAACTCTACTTTATACTCAAGTTTTTTACACTGTGAGTGGATTCCAGAATGACTCTTCCCCAACCCCTGGTGTGATGGGTCCTTACTGCTCTCTGACCCGGGGCAGAGCCTTTTCTTCCTTGCCGGCTGTATTCACGGGCTGTACCAGCCGTTGGCTCTTTACCCATCTAACGGCATCATTTCACACTGTGTGAAGTATTTTGTCAACCTCTGATTGCAGAAGACTTCAGACTATCCAATGCCAGAGCAGGACCGGGAAAACCACAGCCTCTGGCCTCCGTCTGGCCCACTGCCTAGTTTTGTGAGTAAAGTTCTTCTGGAGCCTGGCCACCCTCGTTTGGTGATTGTTCACTGTCCGTAGTGTTTTCACGCTGTGACAGCAGATGAAGCAGCCGCAGTGAGACCACATGACCCGCAAAGTCTGAAATAGTTACTCTCTGGCCCTTTTTTTGGCCAAGCCCAACAGCTAGAGTAATTTGGCCTTTTGTAAAAAGGAATCTCCAGCTTATATTGTGAGGAATATGTGCCTGGTAACGAGGAGATAAATACATGTGTAACCCGCTTACCTGCTGGTCGGTCTTCTAGCAATAAGCGCCTTCAAATCATATTCTTGGGGTGCCTGCCTGGTTCCGTTAACAGAGCATGCAACTCTTTCTTTTTTTTTTTTTTTTTAAGATTTTATTTATTTATTTGACAGAGAGGGAGAGATCACAAGTAGGCAGAGGCGCAAGCAGAGAGAGAGATGGGGAAGCAGGCTCCCTGCTGAGCAGAGCCCGATGCGGGGCTCAATCCCAGGACCCCAAGATCATGACCTGATCTGAAGCCAGAGGCTTTAACCCACTGAGCCATTTAGGCGCCCCCCCCCCTTTTTTTGAGAGAGAGATGGTGGAGAGGGGGAGAGGGAGAGAGAGAATCTTAAGCAGGCTTCATCCCCTGCACAGAGTCCCACACAGGACTCAGTTCCACATCCCTGAGATCATGAACTGAGCCGAAATCAAGAGTGGGATACTTAACCAACTGAGCCACTCAGGAGCCCCCAAAATAAAATCTTTTAAAAATATATATATATATTCTTTGTTAAGATTTATTTATTTATTAGAGAGAGAGAGAGAGAGTTGGGAGGAGGTTGGAAAAAAATCATATTCTTAAACCAGAAGTAAAGGGGAAAAAAGATCTCTGGGAGCAAGAAATCACTGTCACAAAGATCTTATAATAATATAAGATTATATTATATTATACAATTGTTATAATAATAATATTAATAATTAATAATATTAATGATATTATTATAATCATAGTATCTTTTAAAAATACAATTGATAGGGGCACCTGGGCAGCTCCGTCAGTTAAGCCTCTGCCTCCAGCTCAGGTCATGATCCCAAAGTCCCAGGACTGAGTCCTGCATCGGGCTCACTGTTCAGCAGGGAGTCTGCTTCTTCCTCTGCTCCTCACCCAACTCATCATACTAGCTCTCTCTCTCTTAAATAAATAAAACCTTTAAAAAATTAAAAAATAAAAATACAATCCATAATAAACTTATTTGGTTTCTTAGCTCAAAGCATTTTATCAGCCACACTGACAGGGATAAGGGTAGAGAAGGTAAGGCTGGAGAAACGAATTATTTGAGGCAGACTATGACCACAGGTCTGGCAGCCTGATAGAAAGGTAACAGTATCCCAAAAAATAAGACAGAATTCTATTAAAGCATAGGACAATAATAAATATTAATAATAGGGCATGATCAGAAAAAGGTTAACTATATGCAAGATTCTCTATTTTAAGTCACTTAAAAAAAAATAAGATTGCTATGCTTCTCCCTCTCCCACATCCCCAGCTTGTGTTCCTGCTCTCACTGTCTCTTTCTCTGTCAAATAAAGAAAAACAAAACCTTAAAAAAAAAAGTAAAAAATTAAAAAAATAAAACACACAAAAACTTTGGGGCACCTGGTGGCTCAGTGGGTTAAGCGTCCAACTCTTGATCTCTGCTCGGATCTTGATCTTACCTAATAATAAAACAAACAAACAAAAACAACTTTGGCATTGAAAGGGCTCATTTTGGTGATCTGGAAAGCTAATTTATGGGGAAGAATTAATATTACTCTTAAGACGTTGTTTTGAAACGGCCTGTCAGATTCACAAACCGTGTTGTAACTTGTTATCAATTAACTGGCCTGGATGGACAGAGCTTGGGGGGTGGGTGTTAAAAACCCTTGTGTTTTATAATATTCCTCATTCACGAATGTCAGTAATCTTACAGGATCCATTTTGAGAAGGCAGATACTGATATTTTAACTTCCGTGGAGATTACACAAAACGTGCTGTGGCATAGAAACCATCATTCTTTGCCAGAGCATGTCCCTGGATGCCCTCTTGGGGAGATGATCAGCACAGCCTAATGACTGAAAGTAGAGGACCCACTGACCATGGCTCAAGTTCAAACCCTAGCTCTGTCATTGACTAGCTGGGCTCATAGCTCAACTCATCCAGCTCTGCTGGTCTTTCTGAAGTGGGAGTGATAATAGTATCTGCTTCGTAGGATTAGTGCAAGGATTTAACAAACTAATGCAGGTAAAGCACTTGCAAAGGGCCTGGATGCACACTGAGAAGATTAGCTATTTGCATAGTTAGGACTAGTGAGGATTATGAACATTTTAGCACACAGGCCCCCTGCTGGTTCACGAAGAACACAGGGAACTTTTTACTTTAGCAACTTGACCTAAGTGAAAATTCCCGGTCATTTTCCGGCAGTCCTATAGGGATGGGATAATCTTGCGTGTTTTTATCACCCTACATCAATGTTCATGACTTGGGATGCTCCTAATGTCCTGATTTAGGAGTATTTTCAAGGGGACTCTAAGGCAGAATGCAGTTCAGGTTGCCTTCCACCGCACCCCTTTATAGGCATAAGGCTCACTGTTCCCATGGTGACTTGGAGACCCCATCACGAAAGCGACTGACCTAGGGAACTTCACCTCTTGGGATCATCAAGTCAGTTACCGTCGTTGGACAAGAGATTTCTTTTTTTTTTTTTTTTTTAAAGATTTTATTTATTTATTTGACAGAGAGATCACAAGTAGGCAGAGAGGCAGGCAGAGAGAGAGAGAGGGCGAAGCAGGCTCCCTGCTGAGCAGAGAGCCCGATGCGGGACTTGATCCCAGGACCCTGAGATCATGACCTGAGCCGAAGGCAGCAGCTTAACCCACTGAGCCACCCAGGCGCCCCCAAGAGATTTCTCACTAGACAGAAAAGCCAGCTTCAGCGTATTAAATACAACCGAGCGGCATCACACGCAGGGTCTCCCCCCATCTTTCCTGGCGGCTTTCTCTCTGCTAACATGGCACCTGCCCCATTTTGTGGCTGTCGCTGTTGCCATCCTTGCCGGTGCCTGTCAGTCCCGCAGCCAGCCCGGGGAGTTCCGGGGGCCTCGGAAAACCCCCCTCTCTCAGAAGCGCAGTCCAGGCTCTCCTGGGCCTCAGGCGTCCCCGCGAGGCAGAAAGACTTTTGGCTTTTTGCAGTGGTGGAGCTCTTGCGAGTCTTCGGCATAACTCCTTCAACCAGCTCGGGACGCTCTGCAGATGAGCTCGGTGCCACCGGTGTTCTTCCCTCCTGCAGGAGAATTAGTCCGGGACAAGGTGTCCTTGCCCCGGGTCACACGGCTGCCGACACGGGAAGCCGAGCGCAGGGTTCTGCCGGTCACGTTTCTCCCGGACCCTGGCCCCTGGCCGGAGGGCTCAGGTCCCGACCCCCAGGCGGCTCTCGAGGGGCTGCGCAGGCCGAGGGGCTCGCGGAGGGCGCTCAGGGCTTTGGGGCGCTTCCTCCGGTCCCCGCTCGCGAGCCCCCGCGCGGCTCCTCTGCCGCAGACACGCCGCCCGTCCGGTCACATTCGGTGTCCCGCACCTGCACCTGCTCCCGACGGGTCGTGCGCGTCTGCGGGAGCACTCCGCCTTCCGGGCCCGGGCCCCGGGGTGTCCCGTGACCGCCGCGACACCTTGCGTCACGCGCTCTCCTCCACCCGAGGTCCCGCCGCCGTCTCGGCCGGTCCCGCGAGGGCCAGCCGCCACACCCCGCCTCGCCTGCGGCCCCGGCCCTCCCAGCCCTCAGGCCTCGCCGGGTGACCTGCCCCAGACCCCTGGCGCCTGGGGCTCGCGTGGCGCCGCCCTAGCCGCCAGCACCCGGAAGGGACCGCGGGCCTGCCCCTCGGGTCTCAGCCTCCCAGTCGTAGCTTGGCAAACCCCACCCCCCACAGCACTTCAGCCAATAGAAGCTGGTCACCGGACGACAGGCGGCGACTCTGTCCAATCGTATCGCGAAGAGAAGAAGCCAATAACGCCTCCAGGAGAAACGAGGAAGGCGGGGAAAAAAGGGGGTGTGGCCACGGGGCACCTCCTTCCATTCTGAGAAGCTCAGGTTGTGCGCCTGCGTGAGGGAGCCTGGGGCACTAAGGCTAGGTGGGTACCTAGGCTGGGGGTCCTGTCGTCATCCATTCGTTGCGTGAATCTTTTTAAAACTGCCTGTGCACACTGGGAGAGCTAATTTTTTTTATTTTTTATTTTTATTTTTAATTTTTTTTTTTAGAGAGTGGGGAAGGGCAGAGGGAGAGAGAATCCCAAGCAGGCTTCCTGCCCTGGGGCTGGTTCTCAGGACCCTGAGCTTAGGGTTAGGGTCAGCAGGATCTTGCAGGATCAGAGCCTAAATCGGGAGTCCCTTGTGTAATGACCCAGCTACCCAGACCCCGGGGGAGGAGGAGGGAGCTAGTTTAATTAAAACTAAACTTGCCACACTGATCCACTTAAACAAGGACCCGCTGCACGTGACATCTTCTGTTTGTTCTTTCTAAAACAAAACAAAACACCCCACAGCGTATTAAATTGTATTAATATGTATTATACAGATCGATCCTCAGCGGAGTGAAGGTGCCAGGGTCAATCCGTACAACACATATTAGTGAAGCTGAATAACAATCTGATTTTTTTTTTTTTTAAAGAATAAAGATAAACACAAACAGAAGGATTATATTTATTCCCCTGGTACTCGGGTGGACCAGCCTGCGTCCTCAGAGGGTGGTGGCACGTCACTTCTGCCCTAGAACAATTTCTTTTGTTGTCGGTAAAGAGGTAGCAAAGGAGGGGTGCCTGAGTGGCTCAGTCGTTAAGGGCCCTGGGATGGAGCCTCACATCCGGCTCCTTGTTCAGTGGGAAGCCTGCTTCTCCCTCTACCACTACCCTTGCTTATGTTCCCTCTCTTGCTATCTCTCTGTCAAATAAAAAAATAAAATCTTAAAGAAAAAAAATGTAGGAAAGGGGCAAAAGTGTACTTAGACACTGGAGACAGACCACCTGGGTTGGAGCCCAGCATCTGCCATGGAGTGATCTCAGCTAAGTCTCAAGATCTCTGTGCAACTTCCTTATCTTTAAAATAAGGGTGTTAGCAATATCTCATAGGATTTTTGAGAGGATCAAATGAGTTAATATGAAAGTGCTTAGAACAATGCTTAATCTATAGTCAGCACTTAATCTATGACAATGATGTTGAGTGGGACGGTGTAGTCTCAGAGCAGGTAGGGGCTTGCTAGTGTCCTCTTTTTGATTAGTCTTTGAGTTGAAAAGATTAGGTTCCACATTGATTCAGCAAGCATGAGCCTTTCACCTCATAAAATTTACTAAAACTTCCTGAGCCTCAGAGGCACCTGGGTGGTTCAGTCGGTAAAACATCTGACTTAGGCTCTGGTCATGATCCCAGAGTCCTGGGATGGAGCCCGAAATTGGGCTCCTGGCTCAGCAGGGAGTCTGCTCATCCCTCTCCCACCCCCCACCCCGTGCACTCTCTCTCCCTCTGATAAATAAATGAATATTTGAGAGAGAGAGCTTGACAGTGCCTGACGTTTATTAGATGCTCATTCAGTAAATGAGACCCATAACAGAGACTGGTCTGTGTTCAGCATTCCTCACCTCCTTCTCCTCTGGGGCAACCATTAAACTACAATTCCCAGCCTTCCATGCAGTCAGGTGGGGCCACAAGGCTGAGTTCTGGTCAATGGAATTGGGCAGAAGTGATGGACACACTCCCAGACCTGCCCTCCTCGCCATTTCCTCGTCTGCTCAGCTGGGAATGATAGTGGAATCATACAAGGAAGGTACCTGAATCCCTGCAACACCTCCTGGAACAGAGGAATTCAACCAGAAAAACACGTTTATTGTGGTGTACCACTGAAATGCTGGGGTTGCTTATCACAGTTGGTAGTCAACCTCATACACAGTCATTTTTTTTCTTTTAAAAGACTTATTTGGGGGTGCCTGGGGTGGCTCAGTTGTTAAGTATGAGTCTTCAGCTTGGGTCATGATCCCAGGGTCCTGGGATCGAGCCCCGCATTGGGCTCCCTGCTCAGCGGGAAGCCTGCTTCTCCCTCTTCTCTTCCCCCTGCTTGTGTTCCCTCTCTTGCTATGTCTCTCACTGTCAAATGATACATAAAATCTTAACAAAAATAAAATAAAAGATTTGTTTATTTGCGAGGTAGAGAGAGCAGGGGAAGGGGCAGAGGGAGAGAGAGAATCTCAAGCAGACTTCCCACTGAGAGAGGAGCCTGATGTAGGGCTCATTTCACGACCTTGAGATCATGACCTGAGCAGAAATCAAGAGTTGGACACGTAACCACCTGAGTCACCCAGGTGCCTCTACATAGTCATTTCTATTATTACAGTACGATTACTAATTATTTTACTTTCTTTTTCTTCCTCAGCACTCTGGTTTAGTTGCTCCAAGATTAATTATACTTTTTGAAGGTGTGCTGTTTTGTGAGGGCATTTTAAATGTGTGCCCGCTGCTGCTCAACAAGATTGTAAACCCTTCTCTGGGCTCCGTATCTTTTCTGGGCCCTCCCCCCAGCCCTGTGCCTCCCATCACGGCTCAACTCTTCCAGCAATACCTGTGGAATGACAAGAATGGTAAGTATCCATAGGTAGGTGGAAAATTTGTTTCCTACTTCATTGAATTCTCATCCCGCCTCTCTTTCTTTTTTTAAATTTTATTTACTTATTTTGTTTAAGTAAGCTCTATGCCCAGCGTGGGGCTTGAACTGACAACCTGGAGACCAAGAGGACCCAGGAGACCAAAAGTTGCATGCTTAACCAACTGGGCCAGCCAGGTGCCCCCCTCTCTTCTTTTTTTTTTTTTATGGATTCCTTCGTTCGTCCATTCACTCATCGATTTAGCAACTATCTACTGAGCTCCTATTGTGTGCCAGGCCCAGTATGAGACTCAGAGATACAGTCCTAAGCATGCTAATGCCATCCCGGTCTGGGGGGGGGGGGTTGTCTTACAGTCTAATGGGCAAGTAAGGCAAGCCAACAGTGTTAGTGATATCAAACACTGGTCCATGAGCTTCATGAATGTTCTATCTGTCTTGTAAGCCATGGCTCCTGGTCCCTAGGTCCTGGTCCTGACCCAGTGAGAGCGGTAAGAAGACTGGTACTCTGATGGTTTGGAGGTGGGCACCCATGGGAAGGGCTCTTAAAGGAAGTGACGTCCAAGCTGAGGCCCAAGGGTTGAGTAGGATTCTCTCAGGCAAAGGAGGTGGTGTGGGCAAGGCGGGGGGTGGTTTACTCCAGGCAGAGAGAGAACAGGTACCAAGTCTGGAGACGAGAGAACACTATGACTCTGGAAAGTGAGGAGGCATAAGGAAGGCTGGAGGAGTCAGTAGGGGCCAGAGTAAATTCGGGAATGAGCATCTGACAAGACTGGCAGCTGGTCTTTGACTGGTTAATGCCTCCCCTGAAAGGGTTAGGAAAAGCAGGAGTGATTCAGCTCAGCCTCTCAGGGGTGGGACAGGGGATGAACACCTGGGAAAAGCCACTGTTTGCCACCATGAGAGAACTTCTGCAGGTGTGGACCCTGACCTGTGGGGACACAGCCCAGGGAAGCCCAGCTGACTCATTATTCTTGCTGCATTTTAATTTCCACACCTGGGCCCCACTGGCGAGTCCTCCCCTGACCCAGCCCGCTATTGTTTGTGTCAGGGGCCCCACCGGGATAATGAAAAACATGTACACCCAGCCCTTGTGAGAAGGGACTCACAGGGATCACCTCCCATCATTCTTTTTTTCTTTTTTTTTAAGATTTTACTTATTTATTTATTTATTTGACAGTGAGAGAGGGAACACAAGCAGGGGGAGTGGGAGAGGGAGGAGCAGGCTTCCTGCTGAGCAGGGAGCCATGGTCTGAGCTAAAGGCAGATGCTTAAAGACTGAGCCACCCAGGCGCCGCACTGCCCATCATTCTTAATACACCTTCTTTAGACCAGCCTTGCCATCAGACAGCCACTAACCCCTCTGGCCCAGGCCAGTGGGACAGAGTGTGTGTCCTCACTCACGTGCGTTGGCTGGGTGGTACACAATAGATTCATCAAGGCAGCCTAGTTATTCAAACTTCTGTACAAAATTTCCTTAAACTTTCCTTTAATTATTTTCCCTTTTTCTTTCTTTCCTCCCTGGATCTAACTCATGACCAAAGATTTTGCTGCCAGTCAGATTCAGTATGGCACGGTGGTTAAGAGTAGAAACTTTGAGGGGCGTGTGGGTGCCTCAGTTGGTTAAGCATCTGACTCTTGATGTTGGCTCAGGTCATGATCTTAGGGTCTTGAGATCAAGTCCCGCACTGGACATGGAGCCTGTTTGAGATTCTCTCTCTCTCTCTCTCTCTGTCTCTCTCTGTCTCTCTGTCTGCCCCCTTGCCCTGGACACTCTCTCTTTAAAAAAAAAAAAAGGTATAAGCTTTGAAATAAGACAAAACTCGGTTTGACTCCTAGATCTGGTCATCGCTAGATGTCTGAGCTGCCATCTTCTCTGAGCCTTGCTTTTCTGGTCTGTAGAATGGGGACGTTAGATTCAGTAAGACAATGCAGGTCAAACGCTTAGCACATTGCTTGGCGTGGTAGGAGGAAGCCATTATTCAGGATTCAAAAAATGTTTATTGAGCTCCTACTCTGAGTCATGTGCTCCATAAATAACTCAAAGTGAGCCTGCTTCTTCTGGGGGGTTTATCTGTTCTGCTTTTAAATTACCATGAAGGAAACAAGCTGAAACGGGTAGTTTTCAAAGCATGGTCTGCAGACTCCTGGGCGTCACTGAGACCTTCTCTGGGACCTGCAAGAGTCAAACCTGTTTTCATAGTTTTGCCTTTTTCTCTGTGTCAACTGATGGTGCAAAAACAGAGGTTGGTGAAACAGCCAGCACCTTAGCGTACATCAAGACAGTCCCTCCCAGGTGTCCTCGTAGTTGTTGCCTTCTTCAGTTGCCTTGTTCTTGCAGAAAAAAATAAAAGCCAGTTCTATTCTAGAGTGTCCTTGTTGAAGCAGTAAAAATCATTTTATTAAATCTCAGCCCTTGAGGATGGACCTTTAGAATATTTTGTCTGACAAAATGGGAAGTACACAAAGGGCACTTTTCTGCACATACCAAACTACAGCGATTGTCTCCAAGCAAAGCACTTGGAGGATTGAGCTGCCAGTTGAAGTAGCTGCTTTTTTTCAGGGACCACCGTTTTTATCTGACCAGCCTGGGTTATTCGGACGAGACAGACCTTTTTCTGAAAGTGAGTAAAGGGAGCCTGTTAATTCAAGGAAAGCCACTGCCAGGATTTGTTGCCAATAATACAGTTTGAACTCAAACAAAAGTTAGAATTTTGGAAACCTTGTGTCAGCCATTGTGAGCTTGTCAGTCTCCTAGTTAGTTTCTGTGAGAGTTGGTAGTGATCTTAACCAGTGTGATTTTGAAGTGAAATTACTAGGTTTGCCAGAATTTGGGAGATCTGCATGAGTCAGTGAAATCAGTATTTTCCAAAGGACCGACGCCTGATGTTACAGAATGAGAAAAAGGATCCCAAGTGCAAGGGAAAGATAGACCAGTGGATTTCGAGATCACAGAGTAAGCAAAGTTCAATGTTATGGTTTCAGCTTCAACCTTGCCACTAAGAAACGAAAACTTGGCAAGTTTTGGTGCACTGTCAAAAACTCACATCCAGGGGCGCCTGGGTGGCTCAGTGGGTTAGAGCCTCTGCCTTCAGCTCAGGTCATGATCCTGGGGTCCTGGGATCAAGCCCCGCATCGGGGTCTCTGCTCAGCGGGGAGCCTGTTTCCCTTCCTCTCTCTCTGCCTGCCTCTCTGCCTATCTGTGATCGCTGCCTGTCAAATGAATAAATAAAATCTTAAAAAAAAAAAACAACAAAACTCATATCCACAACAATCTGAAAAAGCTGTTGAAGTAGCCCTCCTTTCTCCAATAGCATCCCTATGCCAGGCTCCATACTCTTCTTGTTCTTCAACTAAGACAACATATCACAATAGATTGAATTCAGAAGCTTCTTTGAGAATCTGGCTGTTTTCCATTAAGCCAGTCATTAAACAGATTTATTAAAAAAAAAATTAATGCCAGTTTCCTTGGCAAGGAAAAAAAAAAAGGATGTTTTGGAAAATTATTTTCCTAAAACCATAGTATTTGTGTTATTATGTAAGGGGCTGATTGTTACTTTATTTTTTGTTAAAGATTTATTTATTTGACAGAGAGAGAGAGGGATCGAAAGTAGGCAGAGAGGCAGGCAGAGAGAGAGGAGGAAATAGGCTCCCCGCTGAGCAGAGGGTCCTGCGTGGGGCTCAATTCCAGGACCCTGGGATCATGACCCAAGCTGAAGGCAGAGGCTTTAACTCACTGAGCCACCCAGGCGCCCCTTTAACTACTTTTAAAGTATGCAATTCACGGGCATTTAGTACCTTCACAGGGTCCTACAACCATGGCTCCGTTTCCATATCTGTTTCATCTTCCCAGAAGGAAACCCCATGCCCATTAAGCAGTCACTCCCCTCCCCCAGCCCTGGGCAAACACTAATCTGCTTTTTGCCTCCGTGGATTTGCCTATTTCAGGGAATTGCATATTAACGGATCATACGACATGTGGCCTTTTTGTCAGGTTTCTTTCTCTTAGTGTAATGTTTTTGAGATCCCTTCATGTTGTAGTGTAGATCAGTACTTCATTCCTGTAAATGGCTAAATAGTATTTTAGGGTGGATCTACCATGTTTCGTTTATCCACTGTCAGTAGATGGACATGTGGGTTATTTTTATCTTTCGGTTATTGTGAATAGGGCTGCTATAAACATTCAGGTATACGTTGTATTTGAACATCTCTTTTCAATTCTTTTTTTTTTTTTTTAAAGATTTTATTTATTTATTTGACAGAGAGAGATCACAAGTAGGCAGAGAGGCAGGCAGAGAGAGAGGAGGAAGCAGGCTCCCTGCTGAGCAGAGAGCCTGATGTGGGACTCAATCCCAGGACCCTGAGATCATGACCTGAGCCGAAGGCAGCAGCTTAACCCACTGAGCCACCCAGGCGCCCCTCTTTTCAATTCTTTAAGGTATGCCTACGAGCGGAATTGCTGGGTCATAGGATAAATCTATGATTAGTTTTATGAGGACCCACCAGACTTTCTACAGTAGCCGCACCATTAAATGCCCACCAGTGCACTAAGAGTGCTCCCATATCTCTCCGTCTCTCCTGACACTTGTTACTGCTCATCTTTTCGATTAGAGCCATCCTGGTGGGTATGCAGTTACATCTTGTGGTTTTGATTTACATTTTCCAGGTAGCTAATGATATTGAGCATCTTTTCAGGTGCTGGTTGTCCACTTGTGTATCTTTGGAGAAAGGTCTTGTTCGAGTCCTTTGCCCATTTTTCCTGTGGGTTGTTTGTCTCTTTGTTGTTGAATTGCAAGTGTGTGTGTGTTGTTTTAAGATTTTATTTATTCATTTGGCAGAGAGAGAAATCACAAGTAGGCAGAGAGGCAGGCAAAGAGAGGTGGGGAAGCAGGCTCCCTGCTCAGCAGGGGCTCGATCCCAGGACCCCAAAATCATGACCTGAGTTGAAGGCAGAGGCTTAACCCACTGAGCCACCCAGGTGCTCCAGTTGCAAGTGCTTTTGATACATCCTGGTGATTAGACCCTTACCAGGTATCTGGTTTACAAATATTTCCTCCCATTCTTGGGTTGTCTTGTCTCTTTCTCGAAATCAGGTTAGATTTTGAGATCTATTCTTTGTCTAGTGCTCACCTTTCTGAGAGTTGTAACCACAGAGGGCAAGACATGGCTACTAAATGTCCTTGCCAGCGACTTTCCTTCATTCCCAATTTCTCACACCACCCCCACCTCCCGTGGCAGCCGCCGTGGTTGGTGTGGATGCTTCCTGGAACTCCGGGTTGGGGAACACTCTGAAACAGCTCACTGGAAAGGTGGACCTCAATTCAGGGGTCCGGCCAAGGACCGGTGCAGAAACCAGCAGGCGGGATGTCTGGCTGGTATTTGCCATCCCTGTCCTTTACTTGGGAGCCTCTGGGGAGAGCTGGCTCTTCCTTTCTTTTCTTTTTCTTCTCAAACTGCACCCCTCAATAATTGCTGCTTTTTCTCAGCTGAAGTTGCTGAATTTTCAATCTTACCCTCAATCTTCTTTAATCTCCGGTCTTGGCTCTCTCCTACTTTGCCTCCTCCTGTCTCTCCCCTTGGTGGGAAAGGGTGGGCAGATTTTTTTTTTAAAGATTTTATTTATTTATTTATTTATTTTTGAAGATTTTATTTATTTATTTGACAGAGAGAGATCACAAGTAGGCAGAGAGGCAGGCAGAGAGAGAGGGGGAAGCAGGCTCCCAGCTGAGCAAAGAGCCCAATGCAGGGCTTGATCCCAGGACCCTGAGATCATGACCTGAGCTGAAGGCAGAGACTTAATCCACAGAGCCATCCAGGCATCCTGATATTATTTATTTGAGAGAGACAGAGCACAGAGGGAGATTGAGAGGAAGAAGCCACCACTCCCTCCAACCCTGCGCTCCCCCCCCCCCCCCCACGTAGCAGAGAGACTTGACATGAGACTCAATACCGGGACCCTGGGATCATGATTGAGCCAAGCACCCCATGTGCGCAGATTTGTAAGAATCTGGTGTGATGTGTAAAGAAGGGACTGGGCTCTCTGCCCTGGACACTCCTTGTCATCCAGACCCTTATAGGAGGCTGTTTTTAGTCTCTGTGTGTTGAGTGCTGAGACTCAGATACTGCCCACTGTGGTGTGAGTTTCTAGGTCTGTGCAGGGCCCCCTGATGTGCGTTCAGACCCAAGTGTCGTATTTTTAGCTCAAGGCTCCCATTCCTACTGGAATGCACATTCCCTAGGTTGGGGCCACTTTTCCAGTGGCCACCAGCCAGCCTGTGCTCCTCTCCCAGTGCCCAGACACTCCCATCTCCAGGCCTTTGTTCAAGCCGGCCCCTCTATCTGGAATGTTGATGCCCAGTCTCTGATTAAACTCCTCTCTTCCTTCAAAGCCTGGCATCAAATGCACCTGCACCAAGAAGGCGCCCTCAGTCTCCCCAGCTGTTGGAATCCATTTCTCCCTCTCCCTGGACTATTATCCCCCCACACACATACGCCAGTTAAGATGACTGAAATAGGGACTCACGCTCTCTCTCATGAGTGCAGTGCACTTCGGAGAATAGGTGCAGTGAATAGGAAAGCAGGCCCTTCCAGGAATCCTGGAGCACATGGTCACTACACAAGTCATAGGCCTCCCATTCCTGGATTGGATGGCAGGCTCCTACAATATCCTGTAGTACTGGGGAGCGAGGAAACCCCAGATCAGGCCCGGCCCAGTCCCTGATGACTCGGACCCTCTTCAGGGCCACGTCTGGCAGGTGTGAGAGCCGGAGAGATCAATTTTTCTTTTTTCTTTCTTTCTTTCTTTCTTTTTTTTTTTTTTTTTAAAGATTTTATTTATTTATTTGACAGAGAGAAATCACAAGTAGGCAGAGAGGCAGGCAGAGAGAGAGGAAGGGAAGCAGGCCCCCTGCCGAGCAGAGAGCGGAACTCGATCCCAGGACCCTGAGACCATGACCTGAGCCGAAGGCAGCAGCTCAACCCACTGAGCCACCCAGGCGCCCCTCTTTTTTTTTTTTTTTAAATTCTATTTATTTATTTATTTATTTATTTATTTGTCAGAGAGAGAGAGAGAGAGTGAGCACAGGTGAGATCAGTTTCTCTTATTGCAGTTTTGTTTTGTTTTTAATGCCCCTTAATTTGGGAGCCTCTTGAGTGAAAGTGCAGATTTCTTTTCTAACCATTCCTCAGTGCTCTGACAGGCCTGGCCATGAGAGAGCTCAGTAAACCTTTCATGCCGTCGGGTGGAATGTCTTCATTAGACAGGATGGGTGGAGGTTTGGCTAAGGCATGGGGTGGGGGAAAGCAAGAGGTCCTGAGAACCTGAAAGCTTATGGACAAACAGGTTGCCGGGCAACCTTTCACTCCCTGTACACTTTCACAGCTCCTGCCCTCAAGAGGGGGTTTATTTCCCCTCCCCCTGGAGTCTGAGCCAGCCCTGTGACTCCCTCTGACCAACAGAGTGCAGCAGAAGTGACACCTCAAGGAGGCCTGTCTGCTTCTGCTTTCCCTGCTTTGGAATCCAGCTGCCCCGCTCTAAGAAAGCCCGGACTGTACCAGGTGGGGCAGAGGAACCAGCCGCAAACTCAGCAAATGGTGAGAAATAACAAGTTGTTTTAAGCCACTAGTTTTGGGGGCTGTTTGTTACACAGCAATGGAAGACTGACAAGGGACATCGTTCTCTACCATGTCTGAGAATAAGAAGGGCAAACAGGAGTAACAGGTATGTACTCATGCCTTCTAGATGCCAGCTTTTGCCCATAGCCGCGGCACATAATTTCATTCTACTTGCACCATAGACCTCCTCCCCAATTTTCAGAGGCTCAGAGAGTGAGAGTCACTTGTCTAAAGACACACAGTAAGTGAGGATAGAGACAAAATTGGAGTTAGGTCTGTCTGACTCCAAATCCTGCACTCCTCCACCATGGCTCCATGCTGAAGGCCAGCCTGGGGCAAGGGCACAGACCCAGTGCCTGCTTCTGGGTTCACCCAGCACCGGGCCCACTGAGGAGCTGAGCTGGAGTGAGCTTGCCTGGGCCTCTGTGTACTACGGAGCCAGCGAGAGTATGAGAGTATGCGTGCCCATGTTGTGGACAATACTCAGGCTGGAGTGGCTAGAGGAAAGCTGGCCTTAAAGCCAGGTTTCAGGAGAGACCCCTAGAGTCGCCCCCGGGCCCTGTGCCTGCGCCAACTCTTTAATGGCTGGCCCTGGAGTCTGGATGACCAAAAAACCTCTATTAACCACAGTGATAGGACAAGCATCTGGCAACCAAGAAGGGACGGGTGAATGTCCGAGAGCCTCCTTTTACCAATCTGTAAAATGGGGATAATAATAGACCTTAACTCACAAAATCCGGGCAAAGAGGCTGTGATAGACAGAAAGTGGGTGTTGGTACCCCAAGCCCTCGGCAGGTGTGCGTTCCCACTCCCAGCCTCTCTCTTTTTCAATTCTGCCACCAGCTCCGTGTGTGAACTCAGGCTTATCCCTAAGCCTGTCTGCATTTTAGTTTCCCCATCTGAAAGTGCTCCGTAAATGGGACTCTCCCCATTAAATGGAAGAAAGAAGCTCAGCAAAGCCTTAGATTCTCCAGGCGATGGAGTGATTCATGGAAGCTCTTTTGGATTCCCCGTGAGGCCGGGACTGGACATGCCACAAGCAGAGGTCAGATTCCTTCTCTGAGTCTCAAATTCTCTCTGCCTTAAATTTTGTCTTCTTTCTTTCCATAGCCTCTCATTAAACACCTACTGTGTGCCACAGATTGTGTGCTGGGTGCTGGAGAATTCAAATGGAATAATTAGTGACTGTTTGGATGAGCTCCTAGTCTTGTAGGATGTATGCAAATGACGACCACAGGCAAGATGGGGACTATCATTGGAGAAATGTCACAGTGTGGTGGGGGTTAGAGAAGAAGAAGCCAGAGCACAGGGAAGAGAAAGAAGAGGGAGAGCATAAAAGGAGGTAGCTTTCCGGATGAGTTCAAAAACCACCACCACTACCACCACCACAATAGACCACAATGACAGGGTTTCGTAGATTCCACAAGAAATTCATGTGAAGGAGAGCCACATCTAGCCATACTGAGGTTCAACAAAGAAAATCATGGATAAAGAAATACATGTGTAAGTATTATGCAAAAATATTAAATGGCAATATAATAAAACGCAGTGATCACATTTTGGGAAAAATTAGATTATAAATATGTAAAACCTGCATTAGGTCTCTAGGGATGGATGAAATTCCCCGTCTGCTCAGTTTTTGGGGGTCTGAAGAGTTTTCTCCACCCACACGCAAAGTTCCAAGTTTCCTGAGATTTAAAAGGAAACAAACAAACAAACCCACAAATGAGGTAAACTGTTGCTCATTGAGTCATGCCAACTCTCCCCAGCTTTGTGCTGCTTGGTTTACTCCTTCCCTCTTCTCAGTAGTCCCACTCTGGACAATTGCTTTTTATAGTAACTTTGATGCCATGAGAAATGTCCCCTTGAATGTCCCTCTCGACTTTGCAGGCAGTCTCTTGGGGCTAAGTGACCCCCAGAGCCTTGATCCAACCCTCATGCTCCACTCCCTCTTTCTTTCTTCCTTTCTCTGGTCTGTCTGAGTCCTTGGTTCTGAGAAAGCCTGGACAGGCGGCTTCAGAGTCCTGGAGAAACCTCAGATGCCAGCCCTACCTGATGGCCTCCATCCATAGCCAGCCCCCATACCTGCTGGGGCATCTTGGCTTTGCTTTCCCTTAGGAAAGGCTCAAACTTCAAAGAAAGGCACTGCTGAATTCCAACCCTTACCCTACCATGAAAGCCAAATTTATGCCTTATCTGAGGTCACTTACCTTCTGACCTCAGTGTTCTTATCCAGAAAGCGGGAACAATAGTAACTGTCTCCCAAGTATTAAGAAGTTATCTCTTTTAAAGTGCTTAAAAGCATGGCTGGCCCAGAAAAGGTGCTCAGTAAACTGGCACCTAGCATTGTTGGTGTTGTCACTCCAGGGAAGTGCAGAAAGAGGAGTGTTTCCTGAAATCTCAAAGGGATTTGGATGCCGCCAGATCCTTGGGTTTTGCAAGAGTGAAGCATCTGGGGCCAGTGAACTCCCCAGAACCTAGCAGCCCTCCTGTCCCCAGAGGGCAGACCTGCCAGGGGAGCAGAGTGCTTGTTGACTTGACTTTATCCCCTTTGTGGTCATTAATATATCCTTTACTTATATCCTTAATATAGCTTCTGTCTTTCCAGAGCACTCAAGACTCAAGCTTTTCATCTTCTCTTCTCTCTTTTTGGGTAATTAAAAAAAAGATACCCCCCCCCTTCTTCCAGAGTCTACAGCCTAAAAGTCACTCATTTCTCCTTTCAACAAACCAACCGATATTTACATAGCACCTACTGTGTGCGGGCACTGTGCTCTGCTAGAGCTCTAACCCTATTAGTTAGGCTGAAGGGGATGGATCTTCCTCCCAGGTCTTGCTTTGTGGCCTTGGGCAAGTTACTTAACCTCTCAGAATCTCCATTTCTCACCCAAGAACTGGAAAAATAACATCTGCCCCAGGGCTGGATTAAATGAGACAAACCACTCCAAACCAAGGCACACAAGAGTTTGGCCTGTGGCTGTTGTTTAAAGTGTAGGTGAACAGGTGTCACAGACAGGGGCGGAAGATTTGGATTCCAGGTCCCAGCTACATTTCGGTTTTCGCTTTTGCAAATCATTTGTTTTTCTAATTGCCAATTTTTCGGAAAATCTAAAGCGAGAATTCTCGGTAGCTCTCCAGACTTCCGACTGCAGGCGTAACCAAGAGCGCGGAGTGCATTCTCCCAGACCTTTTGTTTTGCATTCACACAAATACACAAACGCCGAAGAGGATTGGTTTCTTATTTTTCATTTTACAAAAACGGATACAGTATCTATATTGTGCAACAACGTTGCTTTCGAGTTAACAATGTATTGTTTCTGTTTCCTCTCGGTGTATACATCACATAACAAAATCTGGGCTCACTGTCTGTCAGGAAGCGCTGCAGTTCTGAAAGGGGAGGGGGCGGGGATCCGGGCTCGCGCCCCCTCCCTTTTCAACCCTCCTTCCGTCTGGGCCTCATCGCCCCAGGCTCCCTCTAGCCCAGCCCCCCTTCTTCCGGACCACTCATTCCGGACCCCCCTAAACCCCCCCACCCCCGTTTCGCCCCAACCCCCTCTCCTGGGCCGCCTCCTTTTTCCCTTTCCAGGGATCCCCTTCCCCTTCCCTTCCTGGGCCCCTTCTCCGGGCCCCAGTCCCAAGTTCCACCAGCTTCCCAGACCCCCTTCTCCCGGCTCCCTCCCCTAGTCTCCCCAGCCCCAGTTCGGCCTTTACCCTTCCCCCTCAGGCCTCTTCCCTTCCCCGGAACGCCAGTCCCCCTCCTCCCGTACCTTTTCCCTTGCATCTCCCTGGGACCTCAGCCCCCTTTCTCCAGTGCCTCTCCCCACCCTCTCGTCTCCCCTGGACCCCATCCCCCACTTCTCCCGTGCCCGGCCCCGCCCCTCCCGGGATCCCAGCCCCTCCTTCTCCCGTGCCCCTCCCCCC
>NC_081565.1:4690618-4737118 GCF_022355385.1 Mustela nigripes | reverse complement strand
GGCGGCGGCGGCGGCGGCGGCGGGCTGGCCGGGCCCGGGCTCGCCATTGTTGTGCGGCGCCGCGCGGCCTGGGCGGGCGGCGGGGCCGGGGCTGCGGGGCTGCGGGGGCCGCCGCGCCCCGGGGGCCGCCTCCCGAGCGTCCAGGCCGGCGGTCCCGCGCGCCCCGCTGCTCTGGAAGGGGCCGGGGCGGCCTCCCCGCGCCCCCCGCCCCCTCTCCTCTCTCGGGCCGACCTGCCCGGGCACCACCCCGAGCGGGAATCCCGGGGTCGGGGCACCCCCCACGGCCGCAGGGCTGGAGGGGGGGGCGGGGGGCGCGGCGGTGTCCCCCCCCCCACCCCCCGCGGGCCCGCGGACTCGGCGTTCGGGGGGGCAGGGGGCTCGGAGCCGCCGCCGGCCGCGGTTTCCGTGCGCGAGCGGCAGGATTATTTTCGAAATACTTAATGCTCTGTTCCTGAGAATGTTTAATAATAAACAGGATGTCGCTGCTCGGGGCCTGCCAGATGGGGTTTTGTTGTTTTTGTTTTTGTTTTTTTTTTTCCTCCTTCCCTTCTTTTTTCGTTTTTGTCCCTTCTCCTAAGTCAGAAACAGCACTATTGAAATCGTGGGCCTCTGGAGTGAATTTGCCTATACAAAATTGGAAGGTGGCTTTCTCTTTTCTCCCTCGCTTTCTAAATATCGTGGGAGGTCCGAGCCCACCTTTAGGCAAGAAGAGGAGGTGTTTTTCCAGGGGATGGTTAGCTTGGAGGAAGCGGGGAGAACGGGGGCTGGGGAGGCTCTCAAGACTGTGTCATTTGCTAAATGGCTGCCAGGGAGAAACCTTCAGAAGCCTTTGGTTTCCACGATTGTTAAATTAGCCCTGAGATCTCCCCGCCACCTCCTTAAGATCGTGTGTGCATTTTATGTGGCTTTATACATTTTCTAGTTTGGTTTTGGGAACCATCCGTTAGAAGTCCTAGCGTGGTTTCCATCTGCAGCCTTCCGGCCCTGTGTACGGTGCTGTGTGGTGTGAGGGACTGGGAGGCCCAGGCTTTGGGGTGCCAATCCTGCTTCTGCCAGAGAAATCTAGGGTCCAGAGAACCTTCGCTGGCATAAATAGTGCATTCTCCGCCTTGTAGGGTTAGGGTGAGGGTGAAAGCGCTAGAAGAGCCTGGCACACAGTTGGTGGTAAATAGTTGTTTCTCCTGCTGCTGTTTCTGTACCTGCCATCACCCCCCTGGGATGGAATCCAGCCGCTTCGTTGCCACCCATAGGGCTGACCCGATCCAGCCGTGGATGCCACAGGTGCTGGGGCTAAGACACTCAGCCCATGGAACATCTCTCTCTGGGCCCTTGTGCATTCAGTGCTGGGCCTCTGTGGAGAGACAAGTGCCCTTTGGAGCCCCACAGGAACTGGCTTGTGTGGTAATGTTACCGTCCTTGGGTCTAGGGGTGCCTGTCCCTTCTAAAGGCAGGTCTGCAGCTTGGCTGAAGGCAGTTCTAGAACAGTGGGAGATACTGAGAACAACAAGCAGAGGCTGGGGACTCCTGCCTTTTGAGGATGACTGCTTTCCTTTGGGAATGGCAAATAATCACCTGGGGAGCCTGTGCTTGTTCGGGCAGGTGTCTCTTGGAGCCTGGATTCTGCTCCTTATTGGGTTACCTTATGCAAGTCCCTGAGCCGCAACTCCTCCATCTGTCTGTAAAATGGGAATAATTAATGCCTTGACTTGGGTATTTGTTGGGGCTCTTGTGAGCATCACTTTCTGTTTGTGGTAAACTGCTTCTGTCCATAGGAGGGTGATGAAGATGTATGTTGTTTTTGTTGGTTGCCGAGTTTTCTGGTCCTTGCTCCAGTCCTGATCTTTTTCTCCCGTTCCTCTGGCTGATGGCCCTGTGACTTCCCCACCCTCAAATTCTATCCCTCGGTGATTTTTCTTTTTAAGATGTTATTTATTTATTTGACAGACAGATCACAAATAGGCAGAGAGGTGGGGGTGAGGGTGGTGGGGGTGGTGGGGGTGGTGGGAAGCAGGCTCCCCGCTGAGCAGAGAGCCCAATGTGGGGCTCCATCCCAGGACCCTGGGATCATGACCTGAACTGAAGGCAGAGGCTTTAACCCCCTGAGCCTTCCAGGTGCCCCCCTAGCTGATATTTTTCTATTACGACTACTACTTAATGCCTGGAAGCACTAGACTGGCCTAGAACAGCTAGGCCGCTCACGACGTTTATTGGTGAGCATAGCAGGGACTGAGGCTAACAGGGGAAATTGACCCCAGTCTTGGTGACAGGTGAGGGCTGGGACCCAGGCCAAACCTGTAGCTTGTTTGTAAATGTCCCTGGAGATCGTCTCTTGGGCTGAGTGATTCTGTAGTCTGCTGGGCATTTGTTTTGGTGCATTTTGACATTCCCACAACCATCTTGGTTTTGTTGTGTTTTCTTAAAACCTCCTCGGAACCTCCTCCAGGCCCACTGGCTGTGGAACTGAGACATCTTAGCGGGGCCATATCACCCTGTCAGTGTTCCCAGCTTCCTGCCTCTTGGCCCTTTTTTTCTATCTGATTTCATTCTGGCCAGGTCTGGCTCTGGACTGTTTTTTAGCTGGTTTGTTAGGGAAGGAGATGAATACCCTGCCCTCCCCAGCAATCTTTTGGTTTACCTGTGAATTTTCAGTTTTCGAAGGCTGCATGGAGGGGCTTTATTTCAGCTCGCGGGGGGTTGGGGGGGTTTGGGGTCGGTGGGGAAGAGGCTGTTGCTTACAGTGGCCTGGGTCCTCTCCAGTCTCCTTGGAGCCCAGTTGGGTAAAGAGCCTGGGGAAGGGAGAGCCAGAAAACCCCGGGAGAGTGGAATTTCAGGAATGGCAAGTCAGAACTAGTTCCAGCACGGTCTGCTTGCCTGGCCTGGCCTGGCTGAGGGATTTTTGTTAGGCCTGTTCACCATCCCCCACCCACTTTTAAATTTCAGTTCTCTTTTTTTGCAAAGGATTATTTTATTGTACTTTAAAGCTTTTTTTTTTTTTTTTTTTTTTTTAAGCTTGCACAAAGTACTGACTCATGTTGCTAATGGCTGTATGCTGGTTATATGTCTCATTATTCTACCATTTAAGATTGATCATTTCTATGTTGGTTTCTGTTTCAAACCAGAAGAGGCCAGGTGGGCTAGTGTGGTGTATTTCTAAATTTGATAATGAGGCTTCTCTACCATCAGGCATTTGTATCTTGTTGTGGTTTGGCAGATATCAGATAGGATCTGTCTACATGGATTTTAAAGCAGTATCATCCCCTTGAAATATAAAATTTCCAGCAGAGATCTGTTGGGTTTTATGCTCTGAATTTCATATCTTGGTCAGGCCTAACTAGACTGTCTGCTTTTCAAGTCATGACTCAATTTCTTTCTTAAGAAAGTCACATTTTTTCTGGGTCTTGTATAACCTTAAGAACCTTTGGTCTGTCATTTGGACAAAGAAAGGGATCGCCTGTGGTGCTCAGGGGAGAGAGAGAGAGACAGAGGAGAAAGACGGTGAGATTTCTGATGAAATAAAATTGGTTATGACAAGCTTTTAGGTTTTAAAGGTGCCATTTGGACCAGGCCTCCTCACCTGGGAGCTCCAAACCCCCAGCTCTGCTGTCGGTGGTACAGGTCATTGTTTTTCTCTGTGGCAGGCCTGCGGGGAACCTCTGCATCAGAGGGAGGCTGCCTGTGTGACTCGAGCCGTGAGTCTTGGTTGAGCCTTGTTGTTCCCTATACTTGTTGACTGTCAACCGTGGCTGGGTTGTGCCCAAAAGATGCCGCCAGCGACCTGGGCTGCCTGCAGAGGGAGGGGCGGGGGTGGGGGGCAGAATGAGGTCGATCTTGATCTTAACTTGCTGGGGGTCTTTGACGGTCTCCCTGAGAGTGCTTCCTTCCACTCCCACCTCTGCAGCTGGTTTTGTAGCTGTGCTCTGTATCCTTTCCTCCTCCTCCCAGAGAACCATTGGTCTTTTCCTCTTGGTGGTGTTGCAAAAGCAGTGATTTGTTGATTTTCGAAGTCCTTGTCCTGCAGCAGGTGCCCCTGGAGCATGTGGTCTTTGCCGGGCACTGCGCAAAGGCCTGTTACAAATGTTTTTCCCTATTCGTAAAAGTAACATTTTTACTGGGAAGGAAATTAGTGAAAAGAATAAAGATAAAAATACAAATACAAATCACCTGTGACCTCACCATCCAGAGAGAACCGCCGTAAAGGCCGGTGTATTTCCTTTGAGTGTGTGTTTGTTTTCTCAAAATCAATAAACTACTGTATATGCCACTCACAGTTTATAGTTCTTAACATTATAGGGTATTTTCCTAATACTGTTATTTTTAAGTAAGCTCTCCGCCCGACATGGTACTTGAACTCATGACCTCCGAGATCAAGGGTCGCATGCTCTACCCCCTGAGCCAGCCGGGAGCCCCCAAAATATATTTTAACAGTTGTATAATTGCTTTATATGGATATGCCATGATTTATTGAATCCTCTTTTGTTAGACATTTGAACTGTTGTTACTCACTTCTTGTAAACAGATTTTTAGGGCGCATCCTGACACGTACATCTTGGGGTGCATTGCTGATTATTTCCTGTGAGGGGCATTTGCAGAATAGGGAGGATGCAGGCGCCTTCTTCAGTCCTTTTTGGCACACAGTGGGTTTTCGCCTTCATCCCTTGTCACTTTTTTTTTCCCTTTTTTAAGATTTTATTTATTTATTTGAGAGAGAGGCAGTGAGAGAGAGCATGAGTGAGGAGAAGGTCAGAGGGAGAAGCAGACTCTCCGCGGAGCTGGGAGCCCGATGCGGGACTCGATCCCGGGAATCATGACCCGAGCCGAAAGCAGTTGTCCAACCAACTGAGCCACCCAGGCGTCCCGGCCCTTGTCACTTTTGACTCCAGCCTTGTCTCCAGGGTGGATTCTTTCCTGGGCCACTAAGTTCTGAGTATCTCAGTCCAGGCTGTCTCAGTCCTAGCTAAGCCCCCTGCTGAGTGAACCCTGAAGTCTTACTCCATTTACCGGGATGAGTCTGAACAAGTGTCTTGACTTAAATGTTTGCTGTTCTGGGGACACAGAGATGTGAGTGCCACACTTGGGTTCCTTGGGAGCTCATGGTCCAGTGGAGAGAAGGCAGCACCTCCTTAAAGAGGCCTTTGGGAGCGTCTCAGTGTGACTTTGTCATCATGCTCCCATGATTCTTTCCTCGCCTCTGTTGCTTTTCTTTGTAGTTCTTTTCACAGCTTTTATTTATTTGAGAGAGAGGTAGAGAGTGAGTGGGAAGGAGAGGAAGAGAGAATCTGAAGTAGACTCTGCCTGCGCCAAGCCCGTCATGGGGCTCGATCTCACAACCCCAAGATCATGACCTGAGCTGAAAGCAAGAGTCGGATGTTCAACCAGCTGAGCCACCTAAGTGCCGCTTTTCACAATTTTAAATACCCTTGTTTAAGACAATATTTTGTAGTAGAGTATACATAGATTTATCATTTTTTTCCCAAAGGTTTATTTATTTATTTATCAGAGAGGGAGCACGTACATGCACAAGCAGGGGGAGCAGGGGCTGAGGGAGAAGCAGGCTCCTCACTGAGGCGGGAGCCTGACACGGGCTCGATCCCAGAACCCTGGGATCAGGACCTGAGCTGAAGGCAGACGGCTAATGGACTGAGCCGCCCGGGCCTCTCTAAGGTTAATCTTAAAAATTTTAACTGTTTTTTAAGAGTACCAATTCAGTGCCCTCACGTGCATTCCCAGTGTGGTGCAACCGCCGCCCGTCGCCAGAACTTTATCACCTTCCCAAACTCAACCTGTACCCTTTGAACACGGATCCCTCATTCCCCTTCCCTCAGCCCCTGGCAACCACCGTCTCCTTTCTCTCTCTCTCTCTCTCAGTGGAATCCTACAGCGTTTGCCCTCTTGTGTTTGGCTTTTTTCACATGCTGTTTTCAAAGTTCATCCGTGCTGTAGTAGGTGTTAGGACTCCATTCCTTTTCACGACTGAATAATACTCCACATCCCATTCCATAAATCACCGTGTGTTTATCCGGTCATCTGTCAGTAGAGGACAACTGTTGCTTTTTTTTTTTTTTTTTTTTTTAAAGCTTTTGTTTATCTATTTGACAGAGAGATCACAAGTAAGCAGAGAGGCAGGCAGAGAGAGAGAGGGAAGCAGGCTCCCTGCTGAGCAGAGAGCCCGATGCAGGGCTTGATCCCAGGACCCTGGGATCATGACCTGAGCCGAAGGCAGAGGTTTAACCAACTGAGCCACCCGGGCGCCCCTAGATGACAAATTATAAATGCCCTCTTGCCCTTGATTATTGACTGACATTTTCCCCGGTGGAGTGAGAGAGGGAGCGTGGGCCACGGCTTCCTGGGGCTCGCCGTTCTCGGTGTCTGGCAGGGAGGGTACCCGCGTGCAGAAGGGGCGGCGGAGCTGTGAGGAGGCTCTCATGGAAGTGTGCGGAGGAGTCAGGGCCACTCAGCCTGGGTAGGCGAGGGAAGGTCCTGGAACATGTAACAGACTTGAAGTCAGCGCCTGGCTGGCTCAGTCAGTGGAGCATGTGACTCTTGATCTCAGGGTTGTGAGTTTGAGCCCCACGTTGGGTGTAAAGATGCTTAAAAAACAAAAGCTTACAAAGAGAAAGAAAGAAGTAACCGTTGAAAACAGTATGCCAAGCCATGGAGTATTAAATGTGTGTTTCTAAGTTGAAATCAGAATTGTGTGGGCTGCAGTAGAAAGCCTGTGGGTCAGCTTGCTTTCCAGAGCGCTGGAGCCCTTTGGATGGGAACCTGTTGTGTGAGTACTCCGCCGTGGCTGGTCACCAGCCTGGGGGAGGGCAGGTAGGACTCGGGCCCTGGGAAGCGGGAGGTGACTCTCCCACTGACCTTGGAGATCACCTTGGAGATGGCACCCTTGTGTAGAATGATGGCATGCATTTCTGCAGGACCAGCTGCGGAAAGGAGGTCATCCCAGCCGCGCTCCGGGGCTCCTTTGTGTCTCCTGGAGCTTGTTTCGGCCGGCAGGTGGTGTTTACACACAGTGCAGAGCTTCAAGAACTGCTCTGTCCTGGGCCGCACGGAAACGCACGCCTGTCTGGGAGGAGGGCCTGTCCCTGCCGCCTGGCTGACCTGCCGTGAGGGTGAATGGGCTGAGTGTTCACAAGTTGCTGGGGACAGTGGAGACCTTGTCCTCGAGCAGAAAGTGGGATTTTCTTCTGATATAAAATTAATTGCAAAAGTATACATACTCATTAAAAACAAGAAAAAAACAAGTGTATGGAGAAAAAAATGAAAGCTCTTTCCTCCAGCTTCCCAGGCAGTAAGTACTGTTTATAGTTGGGCGTGTTTAAACTCCCAGACTCTAGATGCGCGTGTAAATGCGGCCCTTTGTAGGTAGGCTTCTAGAACACAGATGGGATCATACTGCTTTTCTTGTACCACAACATGCATTTTTAAACGTGTCAAGAGAATTTTTTCGGATTAATATATACAGATCTATCACACTTTCAGTGTTTTTTAAAAATAATATTTATTAAGTTTAAAAAATCTACAAGTGTATGAAGAAAAGAACCCCAAAATAACTTATAATTCCATGGCCCAGATGTTTCCAGTTTACTTTTTAAAAAAGGTAGAGGGGGCGCCTGGGTGGCTCAGTTGTTAAGCGTCTGCCTTCAGCTCAGGTCATGATCCAGCATCCTGGGATTGAGCCCCGCATTGGGCTCTGACGGGCTCCCTGCTCAGCAGAGAGCCTGCTTCTCCCTCTCCAGCTCCCTTCTGCATGTGTTCCCTCTCTTCACTGCCTCTCTCCGTCAAATAAATAAATAGAATCTTTTTTTTTTTTTTTTAAAGTTAGGTAGGGGCTCCTGGGTGGCTCAGTGGGTTAAGGCCTCTGCCTTCGGCTCTGGTCATGATCCCAGGGTCCTGAGATCAAGTCCTGCATCAGGCTCTCTGCTCGGCAGGGAGCCTGCTCCCTCCCCCACCACCTGCCTCTCTGCCTACTTGTGATCTCTCTATTAAATAAATAAGTAAATAAAAAAAAAAATCTTAAAAAAAGGTAGTTAGAAAATTTAAGCTGTATTAAAAGGTATAAGAGCTCTTTTTCAGTCTCTGCAAAGAAAACGCTATGAGAAGTTTCTTGTCATTCCTTCCAGAAAAGAAAAATGGCGCACATTATCCCCCACACACATTTATATTCTTAAAGCAGGCTTCCCTTTGCAAGTAATAAAATAACGTGTGCTCCGCGATGGTCTCTCCGACGGATTACGTCATCTGGTTAGCAATTGCAGAGAGTACTTTGTGCATATACTTGATTTAACCTCTTTCCTGTTGATGGACATCTGGGCTATTTCTAATTTTTGGATGTTACACAATTTTGGTAAAATCCTGTCAGATTTTTCTTGAGGAACATATAATTTGTGTATAATAGCGTGTGAGGGTTTCTGTGGCGTGGACTGGACTTGGATGGCATTTTGGTAAGAGTTCTGCTGAATAACTTCAGAAAACTGCGTCCGTTTGTAAACAATAGTATATGAGAGTGAGTGTTTCTGGACCGTGGACTTCACTGAATGAGTGGCCTTTATGCATCATTTTGGATGAGCTTATTTCCCAGATCAAAGGCACTTAGTGTTTCAGGCTTGCCACAGTCCGGGTAGGATCCTGGATTTTGTTTGGGGAGCGACATTTACCGTGGTCTGGAGGCTTGGAGAGTTGGCCATGGCAGGAGGTGCTTTCCCTGGGGGAGGGCCAGGAGGGGTTGCGAGGAGAGGCACAGGGTAGCCTGTTCGCACAGATGTTTTCTTCCAGCCTTTACACACCGGAGCCTAGCCTCTCTGGAGGTTTCTGAGGCTCCCATTTTGCAGCCCTTGGTGGTTTTTTGCTGTTAATATTTCTCGCTGTGTGGGACTAACTTGGAGGCCAACCCTCTGTTGCATTTCCTGATCACGGCTGTCGTGCACGTCTGCTCAGCCACTCAGCCTGCTCTACCCCTTGGCCTCTCGGCCTGGTCTTTCCCCATCTGGTTATTCCAAGAAATCATGCTTCCTGGGTGAAGTGACCGCAGAGATGAAACCCCTGGAGATGCCCGGATGATATTTCGTCAGGCCAGGTGGGGAAGGATTTGTGCTTTGGTGAGAGAAAGTGCCCAGTGGGGGTGCAGTTTGGGATGGTGCCTCTGGCCCTGGAAGGTGTTGTCCCTAGCTTGACCTGAGAGAAGTCACCGGCAGAGGGGGCGTGCCTGGCTCCCCCCCTGCTCCTTTCCTGAGGGGGGTACCCCTTGGCTTTGAGGTCCACTGCCTTCTTCCTGGTTGAACCCAGGTTCAACCGCTTGCAAGCTGGGTGATTCAAGGTGGTTTCATCTTTCAGAGTCCCTGTTCTCCTTGTCTGCAAAATACGGCAGTAACGCCTTCCTTCTGGATGGGGCGAAGCCTTCAGCAGGTCGCTCGCCAAAGTGTTTCTAAGGTACCTGGCACTAGGCAAGCAGGCTCGCAGTAAACAGTAGCTATTAATGGTTCCTGGATGCAGCACCAGCCGAGGCCTAGGGGTTTGGGGTAGGCTGCCGTATACACTTGGGGGCTCATTTGTTGACTAGATGTTAGTGTTTCTAATAGTGTGCTGGGCCCTGTGCTACATGCAGAAAACTGAGACCCAAATCAAAGGGCCCCTGCCATCACCTCCAGGAGCTCAGACCCCTTGACCAGGGGTCTCCCCGAGGGGCAGGTGCATCAGAGCACTCTGCGGTCCTTCTCTCTGTCCCAGGTAAATACCACCTTGCTGGGGTGTTGGGTTACTTGCTGCCGCCCTGTGCCGAGTCCCTGCTATTCCTGGAGAATTTGGGGTAAATACCTTGAGGAGTAAAGATGAGTGTGTTCAGGTAGTTGATGGGTGCGGGGCAGGCTCTGCAGCGTGCCAGCTATGACCCTGGCTCCCCCCGACTGGGCATCGGGCAGACGGGAGTGTTCGTTTCTGTCCCTCATCTCTGCTTGCAGTAGGGGCTTCAACAAGTGGGGTACAGCCTTTGAGCCTCTGTTTCCTGCCAGATGGGATGAAACCTGTCTTAGAGTGTTTGCTGTGACTGTGGCCCCTGCTCAGCTCAGAAACAAGGCAGAACGTTGATTCTGTGTTGCTCAGTTTACCCAGACCTTAAAAACAATGTGTCGGTAACCATACAGGCTTGTTAAAAAAACCCAAACATTCGAGAAGTGCACAAAGTAGAAAATGAGTCATTTCATCCTGTCTGCTATCTCTTTTTCAGATCAAGAGATGACTGCTGTCTTGAGAACAGTTTTGTTTTCCACTAATGGGAATGCTTTAACTCTGCATATGAATTTTAAGTGACCGCTGGAAAACAGGAGACAGGAATTTTATAGGCACATTTTTTTTTCCTGAGAGAGAGGGGCGGGGAGAGGGGGGTGGGGTGAGGAGCAGCAGAGGGAGAGAGAGAAGAATCTTAAGCAGGTTCCGCTCAGCGCAGAGCCAGACACAGGGCTTGCTCAGGCAGGGCTCGATCACGATCCCGAGATCATGACCTGAGCCGAAATCCAGAGTCGATGAAGTCGGGCACTTAACTGACTGGACCACCCAGGTGCTCTTATCATTATATCTTAATGTCAATAAAGACAAATAAAAGACATTTTATTTTACATATGGTTCCCCAGCATTGTCACTGGGTCCTTTCTTGTTCTCTTAAGGAATAAAAAAGGCCGTCACCTTGTTCTTTGCCACTCTGGATGAGTCAGGACACAGCGGGGTCGGGGGTCGCTGTTGGTGGCGGCAAAGAGCATAACAGGCGCATGCAGCCCCGCCCGAGGTCTTCTGGTCACATAGGGTTTGGTGGCGTCCTGGTAGTGGGGGGCAGAGTAGGCCGTGCACTCTGGGACGGGAACCTGTCTAGGGTAGGGAGTGGCACAGTGTGGTGTGTGAGGACTGGTGGGGGAGACGATGGGGTGGCGAGGGGGCGGCAGGATTGTGAGAAGAGAGTTCTAGCAGTGCTGGTCACATTGCTGTAAGACTCCTTACGAATAACAAGAGAATTACCTTGGTGTGTTTCCACCTGTGCTCCAGGCACAGGCGCGCTGGTGAAAGCCCCTGGGAACACTGGTCCCTTATTTTCGGGTTCTTCCTTTTAGTTACTTCACACATTGGTGGCCCAGTGACGGTAATCTTCCTGGGCTCCTGTAGCATTGGAGGCTCCCGGAATGAATAGCATGTGGGTTCCGGGGTCTGGTCCTTGGGCTCGTTGGAGATCGTTTAAACCAACTCGGTCCTTTTAGCCTCCCCGCCTTCAGCGCGTGTGGGTGAGTTAATTTACTTTCATCAGAGAAAAGGTGGATTTCTGGGGCCTGCGCTGTTGCTGAGCCGTCTCTGTGAGCAGACACCCCAGGGCCTGGAGCTCGGTATATGTGACAGGAGGGGCTTGACGGCAGAGGACAGAGTGACCTCAGCCCGTTCCTCCTTCACCTGTGGCCTCCACACCGGGACTTTAGGACTGCTCCTTCTGCAGTGGTGAGGACGGTCCTCTCTGCAGTGGTGGTGGTGGTGGTGGTGGTGGCAGCGGCAGCGACCCCGCAGGCCTGGGGCACCTCGGGGGCTGCTTCCTCCCTCTGATTAAAGGGCGCCTTTCCCTCCAGGTGCAATGCCTTGTTGCTCGGGAGTCTCCTTTGGGGCTTGTCAGGAAGTCCCTGTGGCCTCTTTTCTGCCTCCTCCCGGTGGCGCTCTAGGCGTGCCATGGTCAGAGGAGGGCTGGAAGATGGGACCCTTGTTTTGTGGTGAGTGGCTGTTGGAGGCCGTTTGCCTTCCGTCCTTCACCTGGGTGGGGGGCCTGGGGTCTCCTTTCAGCCTTTCAGTTCCTTGGTCCCAAACGAGAAATATGCTTCGTAGAAATGTCAGACAGTCCACAGATACTGGCCCAGGTGTGTCTACGAACCCGTACTGGGAATTGGCTTGTAGCATTGTTTGTCGTAGTATACAATTGGAAATAACGTTTCCTTTCTTTTCCTTTTAAGATTTTGTTTATTTATTTAAAGGGGGAGGGGTAGACAGAGCCCGACAAGCAGCCTCCCCGCTGAGCTCGGCCGCCTGATGCAGGGCTCAGTCCCAGGACCCTGAGATCATGACCTGAATCCAAGTCACGGGCTTAACGGACTGAGCCCCCCAGGTGCCCACAGTTGGCAGTAATTCCTACATCTCTCCGTAGGGCAGTGGGTAAATGTGGCACAGTTACACAGGGAAATACTAAATGTAGGCCTTCAAAAGGATGAGGAGGATTGGTATATTATTTTCTTAGATGACCAGGGTGTGCTCAGAGAAGGTGAGCTGCTGCACACGGGGGAACTTCCCCGTCGGTAGAGCATAATTGACCGAGAGCTGCTGCTGGGTTCGTGTGAGCTGAGGGCCGAGGCTATGAAGGGTGTCCCCCAGGGCTAGTGGGAATTAGCTTTTGAGCTGGAGGGGCTCTTCTTGCATCCTTTAGCATTATTTGCATTGATGAGGCTGAATGTGTGTTTGTGACATCTAATGGTTGCAGAGAACCGGTCACAAAGGTCACCCGTGTGGATGTGAATGACATACATGCTTGTGGAGAGCGGTCCCCGGACCGGGCAGTCGGTGCATTTTTGGCTCTTCTGTGGCAGGTGCTTCTCCCAGGCTCTGTGTTTTGCTCAGCCTCCTCCCGAGTGCCCTGGCTGCTGGTGTTGGGGCCCTGGTGGCTCAGACGACTCTAGCCGAGTCAGTCACGTGTGTCTGCTCATCTGTCGGTGGCCCTCGGAAACTGCTTTGTTGATCTGGTTAGAAAGAACAATCCAATACAAATACCATCTCCAGTTTCTGTTCTCTGCTAAATCAGACTGTACCAGAAAGAACATAGATTTTAGTGGCATTTGCCGAGAGCTGCTCACTTGCTGATTCACCGCTCTCTGGAGGTGGAAAAAGGGAGGAGGAATCCAGTACAGGTGTGTGTGTGTGTGTGTGTGTGTGTGTGTGTGTGTGTGTGTGATATGTTTTTTTTATTTGCCAGGTCCCTGGTAAGTTGTGACCCTGGGAGAGAGAGGCCTGTGTGTGGCACATCTCTCCAACTGTCCATCTCCAGCTGTAAATTGAAATTGTCTTTTCTTGTTGTTGTTAAATTAACCGCATTTTCAAAAGAGGAGTTAGGCCAGGAACTCTTACCAGACTGCAGTGGATTTCTAGTCAAGAGTCCTCTGCAGGCTTCGGCCCACGCCCGTGAGCTAGGTATGTAGGGACTGACCCCCTGGCCCATGAAGAAAGGAGCCATAACAGTTTAAGTTGGTCAGGAGTGATGACAAGGGTCACTGAAACTGTCCGGCAGGTACTGTGGCTTGGAACTTCAAGACAGACCCCTGTGGATGAGGAGCTTGGTACTGCCACACCTTCTGGGGCTCTGGGACCTCTGTTGGAGTCCCTCCCCGATGCAGTGCCTGCCCAGATCCCACTCCAGCACACCCTTAATCCGCACCCTCCCCACGGCACCGGGAGTACTGGCAGAGCCTGGGAGTACTGTGGGCATCGTATCCTGGTGGCCCCATGATCATTCTCGGGGGCCCACTGAGTGCCTGTGTTTTGGAGCCGACTTGGATGTCAGGCTGACCTGGGTTTGAGCTCAGGTGTTCCAGTGTCCTGACTTGTCGGTAGTGACCGTGGGCCAATCTTGCAACCTCTCAGACTTAGTGTCTTGTCTGTAAAATGAGGTGCACATACCGTTTTCTTTTCATTTGACAGAGCACAAGTAGGGAGAGCAGCAGGGAGAGGGAGAAGCAGGTCATTGCAGAGCAGGGCGCCCAACTTGGGCCTTGATCCCAGGACTGTGGGATCGTGACCCGAGCCAAAGGCAAACGGAGCCACCCAGGCGTCCCCACATACCTTTTTCTTGGTGGTTTATCTGTTTTATTTCTTGGTTCAAAGAACTATTTTTTTTTAAAGATTTTATTTATTTATTTGACGGACAGAGATCACAAGTAGGCAGAGAGGCAGACAGAGAGAGAGGAAGGGAAGCAGACTCCCTGCCGAGCGGAGAGCTGGATGTGGGGCTCAATCTCAGGACCCTGAGATCATGACCTGAGCCGAAGGCAGAGGTGGCCCTCAAATAACTATTTTTAATTCCATTTTATTCATTAAATTACTTTTGGCTTGCTCCTCATTGATTGTCTCTGCATCCCTCAGCATTAAGTCATGTTTTTTCTTCTTTAGGGAGAGTGGGGGCGGGGGCAGAGAGAGAGAGAGAATCCCAAGCAGGCTCCCCTGTCAGTGGGGAGTTCTACACCGGGCTTAATCCCACAACCCTGAGATCAGGACCTGAGCCGAAACCAAGGTCAGATGCTTAACCCACTGAGCCATCCAGGCGCCTCCATCATGTCTTTTTTCCAACTTCTAGAATTGGATGCTTAATTTTATTCTTTTCTGTTAGAAATTTAAGGTTTTTAGATTACTAAATGTCTCTGAGTACAAATTTGTCTATTTTAAAAGTTTTGAAGTTTAGTGTTCTTTTCTCCATCTGTGCTTTTCTAGGTATTCTGCAGCGATGATTTTGAATTTCCCTTTTTTTTTTTTTTAAGATTTTATTTATTTATTTGACAGAGAGAGATCACAAGTAGGCAGAGAGGCAGGCAGAGAGAGAGAGAGGAGGAAGCAGGCTCCCTGCTGAGCAGAGAGCCCGATGCGGGACTCGATCCCAGGACCCTGAGATCATGACCTGAGCTGAAGGCAGCGGCTTAACCCACTGAGCCACCCAGGTGCCCCTTGAATTTCCTTTTGATTCAAAAAAATTTTTAAGAGTTTTAAGGTTTCCAACCGATGGGATTATTTTGTACTTCTGCTTTCATTATGTCTTCTTTTATTGCACTGTGGTCAGAGATTTTTTTGCTTTTCATAATTTGGGTTTTTCCTTGAAGTTTCATATGTAGTCACTTTTTCTAGGGTAAAGATTTTATTTTTAAGTTATCTCTACTCTAGTGCAGGGCTCGAACTCACAAGCCAGAGATCAAGAGTCACATGCTTTGCTGACTGAGCTGCTGGGAGCCCTTGGTCACCCTTTTTTTTTTTTTTTAAAAGATTATTTGTTTATTTGGCAGAGAGAGAGAGATCACAAGTTGGCAGAAAGGCAGGCAGAGAGAGAGAGGGGGGGGGAAGCAGGCTCCCCACTGAGCAGAGAGCCCGATGCGGGGCTCGATCCCAGGACCCTGAGATCATGACCTGACCTGAAGGCAGAGGTTCAACCCACTGAGCCACCCAGGCACCCCCACCCCCCATGATCACTTTTTGAACATGTTTGCTGATCTGCCTTAATTAGATCATCTGTTATCTTCTCTATTTTGAGTTGGCTGGATCCACCAAGGTACAGAGATTTTTTTCCCAGCGTTTTCTTCTTACAGTTAACGTTTTTTTCATTTTGAGGTAACTTGGTGTGTAATAGGTTTGTGCCTGTTGGTGTTTTCGTTATGGACTGCCTGCATCTCTGCTCTGCTTCTTTCTTGTGTGTGCTGCTTTCATTCAACATTGTATCTGCGAGTTTCATCCATGTCCTTGTGTGTGAGTTTATTCATTCTCGTTGCTGTATAGTGTTCTGTTGTGTGGATGTAGTATTGACTGGTTCTACTGGTGATAGACTTTCAACTTGCGTAAGTTCCTGTCCTGAGCCATTCTGCATGCTGCTGCTGGTGACGTTTGTACACATCTCCCGGGATGCGTAGATGTTCTCATGCTGTTGGGTTCATACCTAGAATGGAAGGGTTGGGTTGCAGGGGCGGCATATGGTCAGCTTCAGCGGACAGCTGACAGTTTTCCAGTGACTGTACCAATCGGCACGCCCCCTGGCAGTGGGTGAGAGTTGTCCTTGCCCCACGTACTCCCCAGCACTGGTGAGTGTGACCTTGTAAAGATATTAGTTCTCCTGAGTTTAAACTCTGGCTTCCATGTAATTCCAGTCAAGATCCCAGCAGGCTTTGCTTTTGTTGTTTCATTTGGAAATTGACAAACTGATTCTGATCGGGAAGAGCCAAGAATAAGTCAGGCATTCTTGAGGAAGAACAGAGCTGCAAGACCTGTCGTGCGAGATGTGTGGGCTTCGAAGAAGCTGTGGCAGTGAGGGTAGCCCGTGTCGTCAGAGGGATGGACAATAGGCTGACAGAATGGAACAACGATTCTGAAAGAAACTTCACAGAAGTAGTGGGTTTATGCCACAGGTACCACATGATAAAGGGAGAAGGTGGCCTTTTCCAAAAAGGCACTGGGACCATGAGTCTTAATGCTTCAGATCATATCCAGAATCATGCTTATGTGGATTATAGAGCCAACTGAGGAAGATGAAACAGTAAATCTTCTAAAAGAAAACATAGAATATCTTTAGGATCTTGGATAAGACAAAGTCCTTAAGTGGGACACAGAAAGCACTACCAGAATAGGTAAATTGATACATTGAACAACATTGAAACTTCTGTCTTCTCCTTTTTAGAAACGCTCCAGTAAAAGGCAGCAAATGCTATTTTGTCATTGCCCAGCGACCTGTGATAATCTGTGAGTTTATCCCATGGAACCGTCTGTCCTGCTCTCATTGGGTTGGGTGCTGACCTGCCTGTTGTGCCGCGGCCATCTTGGGCTTCCTTCGGTTGTCATCTCTGGGGCTTTGTCCCTCTGTTGGATCATTTGTTTCGTGGGTAGTTGGAGTATCAGTAACCGTGGCTATCTTAAGCGGCCTTAAACAATGAGGACGTGATTGCCTTAGGTATGTGGAAGTCCACAGGGGGCAGGTTTCCAGTTGGTTGGTCCAGTCTGCCATGTTGTCATTAAGGACAAGGTATCTTAGTTGTTTGGGTAGGTCACCGAGGAGCCTTGTTGAGCAGAGGGGCCGTAGAGGGAGCGGGTTTCTCTTAGAGCGAGCCTGGTGTGCCCCCCCACCCCGGGTGTGGGGCAGCCCTCGCTGTTGCTGGGGAGGGAGGAGATCACTTCCTCCAGGAAGTAGGAAGGAACAATGAGCTGCTGTGACATTTGTCTCTGTGTTGGATCGCTCTCTCGCTTGTCAAAGTATATTCCTCTGCAACTTTCTGAGGTGTACGTTTTGAGCCCTTGTGTGAGTCTGAAAGTGTCGTTTTCTTTTTTTTTTTTATTTCTATTTTTTAAAAAGATTTTATTTATTTACTTGAGAGAGAGACAGTGAGAGAGAGCATGAACGAGGAGAAGGTCAGAGAGAGAAGCAGACTCCCCATGGAGCTGGGAGTCCGATGCGGGACTCGATCCTGGGACTCCAGGATCATGACCTGAGCTGAAGGCAGTCGTCCAGCCAACTGAGCCACCCAGGCGTCCCTGAAAGTGTTGTTTTCTATCCCCACACTTGACTTGGTCAGCTGAGTATTAGATGCTAGGTGGAAAATCATTTTCCAGGGAGGGGAATGATGTTGGTGAGAAGTACAGAAGTGCCTCGTCGTTGCTCTTAAGACTTCTTTGTCATTTTGGTTGTTCCTCCTGGGATTTTTTTTTCCTTGTGGGTGGGTGGGGCACTTTCATAAGCTTTGAGGTTCTTCTCTTAATCCCTGATGTACTTTGATCTTTTGGTATCTGTTATTCTGAGCATTACATGGGTACTTGGAATCTTGGGTACTCAACCTGGGGGTTTTTCATGTTTTTTCTTTCTTTTTCTTTTTTTAAGATTTTATTTATTTTTTTGACAGAGATCACAAGTAGGCAGAGAGGCAGGCGGGGGTGTGGGGGGGAAGCAGGCTTCCTGCTGAGCAGAGAGCCTGATGCGGGGCTGGATCCCAGGACCCTGAGCCAAAGGCAGAGGCTTTAACCCACTGAGCCACCCAGGAGCCCCTCATGTTTTTTTCATTTGATGAATTCTTGCCTTTTTCTCCAGGAAATCCTGTTTCTACACTCCTAGTTAAGTTTGGACCCCTGGGTTCATCCTTTAATTTTGGGGTGGGAGAGGAAGACCAGCATTCATCTTCTTGCTACTTTTTCTGAGATTTCCTTAATTATATCTTTCATTTCTTCTGTTGAAATTAAAATTTTAAAAAATGTAGAATAGGGGGCGCCTGGATGGGTCAGTGGGTTAAGCCTCTGCCTTTGGTTCAGGCCATGATCTCAGGGTCCTGGGATCAGGCTCTCTGCTCAGTGGGGAGCCTGCTACCCTCCCCCGTCTGCCTCTGCCTACTTGTGATCTCTGTCAAATAAATAAGTAAAATCTTTTTTAAAAATGTAGAATAGTTTGGATTTACAGAAAAGTTTTAGTTTCTGTATGCCATACTGCCAATTTCTCCATGTTATAAAGTTCCGATGTTAGTATGATACTTTGTCCCAACTAGTTAACCAACACTGATACGTTGTTGTTCACTGAAGTCTTTACCTTATTCAGGTTTTGTTAGTTTTTTACCTTACCTTCTTTTTTCTGTTCCAAGAGCACACATTTAGTTGTCTTTACTCCTTGGTGTCCTCCAGACTGATACTTACTGGATTTTCCTTGTTTCTGATGACCTGGACAGTTTTGAGGAGTACTGGCCCCGTGTTTTCTAGCATGTCTCTCCGTTGAGATTTGTCTGATGATTAACGTAAGGTGGTGGGTTTGGGCTTATCATATGTGTAATACGTCTTAGGACTTTTTCTGATTGTCCCTTACGAAAAAAAATTCTGTTTCTGTTGCAGGAGTGTAGTATCTTCTCTTAGTTTTCTGAGGATACTCATTTTATATTACTTCCTTTTTTTTTTTTTTTTTTTTTAATCTTTGGTTCCTGGCATTGTCTGTTTCTTCCAGGTACCTTTTGTTTGTTGTGTATTGGTTTGTGCCGTTTCACTGAGGCCTTTTGGATGTCTGTGGTCTCAGGCACACACAGCTGACTGAGGCCTGAGTGGCTGGGTCAGTGGGGGCTCTTCCCTGTAGGGTGAGTTGGTGGGAGGGCCCCAGGTTTTTGTATCTGTTGGGTTTCAAGAGACCACTCCTTGCTCTTTGCCAGCGGCAGCCTTGAGTGTGTGCAGCCCGCAGTGGCCACTCTTGGCAGGTGCTAGACCCAGCGTCTGTCCCTCCTCCCTCTGGTGTGTTTATAGCAGTGGATCTGCTATGGCGGGAGCGGGGGTGGCGGGGGATGCTTTCCACGGGGCTCAGACCAACCCTTCCTGCTGCCTGGCCTCCCTCTGCCAGCCCAGCTTCCAGCCTCTACAGTGACGTCATTCCTGCGGGAAGGCTTTGGGTATACACACAGTGACTGCGGGGACTCTCGTGCCCTGCTTGGCCTGTCAGCAGTCCTCTAGAAGCTTTCCTTAAAATCATTTTTATTATTTTCTTAAACCAGTAGCGAATTGGTTAAGAATTTAGTTAGCAGTGATTGATGACTCTCATTGCCGAACTCTTTTGAACTAGGAAAGAAGGACAGGGGCGAGCAGGGGCGCAGGAGGCAGGCGGCCCCGTGTGCTGACGCGTGTGCTGGTGCAGGGAGATCCGCCAGTGTACCCGGAGCTGGTTCACCATCGTAATTGCTGTATGTTTTAAAGCTTCTATCGAGCATGTATTCCTTTTGTTCCTGAAGAACATGATGGATAAACAAATGAATGGGGCGAAGACCCCCCCCCCCCCCCCCCCCCCGCTTGGAGCAGTGTTGTCACACCGGTGTGTGATGGCACCGGATCCTCAGGCCGCTGCCCTGAACTGGGAGACCTTGAAGCTGGGGCAGTTTTGCCTCCTTTGAGATGTAGACTCGGTGGCTGTCTTTATCTCAGGAGGATTTCCTCAGTGTGAAAGTGTGTCTCTGCCTCTTGGAAATTTATTACAGGGCCCACCACCAGATCCTAGATAATTCTCGGGTTTCTCATGGTGGTTTTGGAGGCCTGCATTCTGCATCGGGGCCCTTCAGCTGTGATGCACCTGAGTGGGGACAGGTTCCTTGGTCACAGGAGTGGGTGGAAGCACAGGTGGGAACCAGAGGTGGGGAGGAGGAAGGCTTCACCACTTGCACAGTCATCGGAGGGAGAAGTGTGTGTGAGGCTGACGGAGGGGCTGGGCAGCCAAGACATGAGGTGTGTGGATTCAGGGTGACAGCTGCCCTTGGCCGAGAACCTTCTAAGAGCAAACAAGCACCGGGTCACACGTGTCCTGTTCCTTCTCTCATTTATTTCTGATGTCAGACCTGGGAGGTGGGTAACACTATGTTCATCCCTGTTTAATCCACGAGGAAACAGCCCGGAAGGCATAGCCAGTGTGGGGCGGAGGCGAGATGCAAACCCCGAGTTTTGGAGAGATGAGATTGGGGGCCGTTTGGGGCCAGTGTGTTGGGCTGGAGGTTTGGTCTTGTCCATGGCACGGTGAGATCCTGATAAGGGTGTGATGGCAGGGGCTTCTGATCTGGTTGGGCCCTGGTTGGGGTGGGGGGGTGCAAGGGCCAGTCCGGAAGAGCTGTGTGTGGCCCAGGGAGTCAAGGGTGGGGCTTACAGACCCAAGAGTGCAGAAGACTGGGCTGGGGAAGTGCTTTGGTCTCTGCAGCACATGCCTTATTTCTTATTTTTAATTTCTGTTGCTTCCTGAACATGGGGGCGGGGGTGTCTTTTCTGGTGGTAGCTAACAAACATGGGAACCAGAAGCCCCATTTTATCCCAAAGTTGTTCCCTCACCTTTATTTTCAAGCAGCTTGCTCTTAGAGAGGTTTGTGCTCTGTGTCAGCAGACACCCCTCACGGCTCTGCAGAAACCTAGAGGCTGCGTGTCTGCTGGCGAAAGGACTGGATAGTGCCACAAAGAGCCCAGCTTTTCAGACAGGCTGCTCCTCCCAGCTGGGCTGGGCAGGGGGGCTCACAGCCAGAGGACACAGAAGTATGGGTCCCTGCTTTTCTGACTGCTGCCCTGTAAGGAGCCTCTGAAAGGGGGAGGTGTGCAGGATGTTTGGCCTGTGCTGTTGGTGGGGGAGGTGGGGGAGTTCCCCTGCCAAACCCAGCCAGGATTCCCCTCCGCCCACCGTCCTCCGTCCCCAGCTCCTGCTCTGTCCTGATGCGTACGTGAAGCTCTTTCACTTGAACTTGCCTTCCTGTAACACGGTATTTTCCTTTACGGGTCAGAAAACTGCAGCCCCGCATCCACCTGCCTCCTGTTTTTGTAAATAAAGTTTTATTGGAACACAGCTCGGCCTTTGGTTTGTGTTGCCTGATGGCTCCTGTGCTGCAGTGGCCGGCTGGGTCAGTTGAGTAGTTGACGTGGGGTAAAGCCAGATGCGCTGTCCTTTCACGGGAAACAGTCGTGTTCTGGGGATGGGGTCTCTGCTGACGACACGTCCTGGGCACACACATAATGGCCAGTGCGGGTCTGAGGATTTGAAGTAGGGGGTGCGGTGCCTCCCTTAAGTTAAGGTTCTCCTTTGCCAGACGATGGCATGTTGGCGAGGGGTGGGCTTACTTACTAAGGTCGGACCTGGATTTTGTGACGACTCTCACGTGTGGCTGAGCTGTAACGGGGATGCTGAGCAACGAGCACGGCCTTCCTGGCTCCTCTGGGGGTTTTCTCAGGTGTCTATCCAGTCTGCTGTCAGTTTTCCGTTCCTGTTGGGTCATGTTTTTTGATATGTTTTGTGTCTTTGGGATCTTTCCGTTCCGTCTGTGCGGAGACACAGGCGAAGGCCGCCTTCGCCTCTCCCCCACCCTCAGGTCGGGGGCTCCTGCTCGGGCCTCACTGCGGTGGCGCGCATGCTGGCCTCACAGTTCCAGCGGGTCCCGGGTCTTCACCCTGTGACTGCGCGCGGGGAGAGCAGGGCCGGAGCTGGAGCACACAGTAGGCCCTTCTTCAGTGTTGGTGACGTCTCCAGGTCCTGAGGGTTGAAGTCTGGTAGTTTTGTGACCTTGGACAATGTACTTCTCTGTCTGGACTGCATCTTAGTGTCTTCTGTAAAGCAGGCTGGCAGCCGTAGTATCTTCCAGAATGAGGGCACGTGGGTGCCCAGCAGGAGCCAACGTGTGGCTGCAGTGCTTCCCTGGGGAGTGAGTGAGAGGCCGGCGGGATCACCTGGCCAGGTGGGTGGCTGGAGCAGGCAGATACCTAGGCGGAGGGAGATTAATCCTGTCCCGGGGTGAGTCGGAGTGCAGGAGGCTTTCCCTCTGGCAGGCAGCTGGCACGCCGACTTGGTGACCTGTGTGACAGGTGGGGCTCTGTCTGCAGAGGCGGGCTGATATTAGGTTGCTTCTGTGGGCAGATCTTACGGGTGGTTCTTGTGCCAGGGGATCCTGGGCCTCTCAGAGCACTTCTTTAGATGACTTGCCAGAATATGCAGACCTGAATTTGCTTTTAAATGTTCTTTTCTTCAGGGCGCCTGGGTGGCCCTGTGGCATCTGCCATTGCGTCCCAGGGTCGGTCCCAGGGTCGGTCCCAGGGTCGGTCCTGGGATCAAGCCTTGCATTTGGCTCCCTGCTCAGCGGGAAGCCTGCTTCTCCTGCTCTCCCTGCCTGTGTTCTCACTCTTACTGTCTCTCTCTGTCAAATAAATAAAATTTTTTTTTTTAGATTTTATTTATCCATTTGACAGGCAGAGATCACAAGCAGGCAGAGAGGCAGGCAGAGAGGAGGAAGCAGGCTCCCCGAGAAGCAGAGAGCCTGATGCAGGGCTCGATCTCAGGACCCTGGGATCACGACCCGAGCCGAAGGCAGAGGCCCCAGCCCACTGAGCCTCCCAGGTGCCCCAAATAAATAAATTCTTTTTAAAAAAATGTCCTTTTCCTTGTAACACAAAGCTATCTTCCTGTGGATTTTGGACCTTTTTTCCCTTCTGCCTAATGGTGATATTTTCGTGCAGGGCAGCCCTTCTCAAAATGCCCCGGGGCCCCCTGGCATGCTTCCCTGGCGTGCCTCAGAGTGGCTGCCGTGGGAAAGAGCGGCGTTACCACGGAGCGGGTGGGGGGGCAGGCAGGACCCCTCCTGGCACGGCACCCTGGGTTCCTATCTGTTATATATGGAATACTGAGGATCCAAATTAGATTTCATTTTGGGGGGAAAAATGAATTCTGTTACCTACCAAAGGGAGAGAGAGCCGTGGCGACGAGCCAGGCTCTGTCCGCGCCCGTCTGCAGGGACCTGGTGTGCCTCAGCCGGTTCTTGTCCACGGGTTGGGGTGTGAGTCAGGCTTGTGTGAACACGCCTCGGACCCGCTGAGAAACACGTTCTCTCGTCTCGTCCGGCTTCGAGATTCACATCCAGATATTTGCCTGCACTTTTCTGCCATCTGGTGAGACCAGTCAGGCTGTGTTTGTGTGTCTCTCGATGGGTAGAAACTCAGCAGATGCCTGTGAGCTGTTCACACTCCTACGGACAGGTGGTGCTCCTGGCCTGGTGTTTGTGACGACCATGGGGCGAGCAGAGCGGCCCCGCTGTCCTGGAGAGGCCTGCGGGCAGAGATACCCAGATGATTGATTCTGTGCCCAGGGAAATCTGGCTTAATGAAAGAAACACTGTATGCTTCAAGGCCAGTGTCTGTAACCTTATTTTGTAAAGGATCAGGCAGTAAATAGTTTATGCTTTGTGGGCCCTCCAGGGCTCTGCTACATGTCCTTCTTGGGCTGACAATAACTTGGGGACTCCTGTTCTAAAGGAAAATGGCCTGGAAGAACCTCCCTCTGTGCAGTCTTCCTTAAAAAGTGTGCAGCCCCTCCCCCACAGATGCTGTTTCCATAGCGATGGGGGCTCTATCGCCTTGCCTGTTAGCCTCACAGCTTTAGGTAGGAATAGAGGACCCGGTACGGGATGTGTGATAAGAGATGACTACTTTGGCAGTAAATCATTTGTACATTCTCTGGCGGTGGGGCTATTAACGCTGATGTGTTTGATCTTTAGAACCATCTGGGACTTGGGAAATCTTGTCTTGGCCCCTCAATTCTGTAGACAGGGAAACTGAGAGCCAGGGAGGCCCACGATGTGTCAACAGGTGCAAAACTTGGTTAAAGAGTGGGAGGAGGAGGCGCTGCAAAAAATTGCATGTACGGGTTTAATGCAGGCCATTTGTCCAGCGTGTGCCGGTGCTCTGGCTTCCCCAAGGTGCACTGGTTGCCAGGGGAGGGGGAAGCATTTCCCCCGCACATAGTAGGTGCTCAGATAGTATTTGCTGAATGCTTCGTTTTCTCAGGAGGGTTTCAAGCAACAGTTGTAGACCAACTAACAATCCTAGACGCGATTCTAAGTTCCCAGGAGAATGGATCCTGTTTGCCCTGGGTTTTTCTTCATTTTTTTTTTCCAGGAGTGCCAGGACTGGGGGTGTGGTCAGGCTTCTGGTCTCCTAGTGCTTTCTGGGGGTGGGGGTGGGGACCGGTTCGTTCTCAGAAGGGTGTTGTCATCTGGAAGGCCCAGGAGAGCTGTCTTTGTCCACTGTAACCTCTGGCCACAGGACCGGGCGGTGCAGAATCAGGGAAAGGTCTGTTTGTGTCCGTGAACTGGCAGAAGTTTGGAGCAACAGATTTTAAGAATACTTTCTAGCCCTATTTGTGGAAACAGGTATTTTCTGGTCAAGTCTCAGAATTAAAAGACATTTGATGTGTAGAAGTTAAGCACATAAGGATTTCGTGTGGAAATACAAGTCCAGAATGGCTGGTAAATAATTTTTCCTTCCCTGGCCTTAGTCAGTTTGGTTTTTAGTTTAGTAAAGAACTCTGTAGTTGGATGAATTTAAATTAACAGTGCTAAAGCTGTAGTCTCCGGGAAGGAGACACCTCGGATTTTATTCAGAAATGTTTGTAGGGTCACTGGTCTGGTCAGAGCTGTGGTCAGGGACAGCAGAGAGGTAGCTGCCAGGTATCATTTTTCATCATTTTCTGGAACCGGTTTCTTAATAATTAGCTCTGTGACCATGGGTGGTCACGTCATTCTTCTGGCTATACGGGGCACAGCTGGGCCTTCTGCTGCATCCCACGCCCAGCTCAGTGCTGGGCACACAGTGGTGCCTAATAAAAGCCTCTTAAATGAATGAGTGTTTTTCTGTTGTTGTAACCAATTACCATAACTCTAGTGGTTTAAAACAATGCAGCCGTAGGGGCCTCCGGGTGGCTCAGTGGGTTAAGTGTCTGCCTTTGGCTCAGGCCCTGCTCTCAGGGTTCTGGGATCCAGCCCCAGGTGGACTCCCTGCTCAATGAGGAGCCTGCTTCTCCTTCTCCTTCTCCTACCCGCCTCACCCACTCACACACACTCTCAAATAAAATCCTAAAAAAACAACAGTGCAAATGCATCCTCCTACAGTTTTGGAGGTCAGAAGTCTGAAGTGAGTCTTTCTGGACTACGTACAGTCAAGGTGTGGGTGGGGCTGATTCCTTGTGGAGACTCGGTTGGGGGGGTAGAATTCTTACTTCGCTTTTCTCCAGCTCCTTTTTTCCAGCTCTGACAGGCTTCTGCAGCCCTTGCTGGGGCCCCTTCCATCCTCAAAGAGCTGTCCAGCCTCTGCCCTGAGGTGCCACCGCTTTCTGACTCTGGCCCTCCTGCACTCCCTTCTAGGGACCTTGTGATCGCTGTGGGCTTGCACACATAATCCAGGATCATCTCCCTATCTCGCTAGCCTTCTGTTAATCACATCTCCAGAATCCCTTTTGCTGTGTAAGGTAAGGAAGTCACAGGTTCTGGGGATCCGCATGTGAGCTTCTGCCTGCCACAGAATTTGTGAAAAGAGTACTAAGTAGCAAAGTCTGGAAGTGTCTAGACACAGTCCACAGGGTAATCTCATTTTGGGGGCCCTGCCCCCCTCCTGCTTGAGCTGTAGGGCCTCTCCCAGGCCACCCAGTTACTGCCCACCTGGAGGCCTCGGAAGGTGCTTGCTCAAGACTTCCTTTTAGACGCAGGGCGGGCAACCTTTTTCTACTTGTGGCATTGTGGGCCACATAAGGTGTCACGGATTCTTTGTTTTTTAAAACAAATGTGGAAAGTGACTTTTAAAAAAAAGATTTTATTTATTTGACAGAGATCATAAGTAGGCAGAGAGGCAGGCAGAGAGAGGGAAGCAGGCTCCCTGCTGAGCAGGACCCTGGGATCATGACCTGAGCCGAAAGCAGAGGCTTTAACCCACTGAGCCACCCAAGCGCCCCTTAAAAGATCATTCTTAATTTGAGGGCTTTTACAAAACAGCTCGGATGCTGACCAGTGTTTGCCAGCCCCTGTTCTAGACTGTAAGCTCTGTGAGGCAGGGGCCCCATGTCCCCATCACCATGGTGACAATCTCAAGGGCTTCTGCTAATAGAGGGGAGGAAGAGGGGGGAGGGTGTGTGTTTCACGTTCCTATCCAAATGATCTTTTGATTTGACAGAAGTGCCTGAAAGATCTCATCCAATCCTAATGGAGAATTTCAGGTTGATTTACATTTGAGATCCTGTTAAATACCAGTTATTCTGAGGAAAATCAAATCCAGTTCCTGCCCTGAGGGGCTTACCGCCCAGCGTGGGGGAAGAATGCTGTTGTTAGTTGTGACTGTTGGGCTGGGAGCAGAAACTCACTGGAGCCAGCTCCGGGGAGGGAGATTTAAAGATAAAGGGATGTGTTATAGAACTTCGGGGCACCAGAATCAGGATTTGGACACTTTGGGCGAGTTTCCGTGCCTGGTCATTCTTTGCTCCTGGCCCAAGAGGCAGACACACTTGGGGAGGCTCCGACACGTAAGCTTGGGAGCTCTGAGCACTTTGTAGCGTTTGTGGTTTCTGCCTTCATTGAGGCTGACTCTCCTACAGATTTCATTCATTTTCAAGATTTATCAAATGAATGAAAGGCTGGATGTACCCAGTTTTGTTTAAGAACCAGCTTGGTTTGTCTTCAGCCTGGCGCCAGGTTCCATGAGCCTGGAGGTACGTGATGCCACTGTCTCCTGTTCCTTTTTTTTTGGCCCCAGTTTGTAACTGATCTTTGCTCCCTGTGCTTTATATAAAAGTCTTGCATCATAATATATAGAATTTTATCGTCCTCCCTGGTTTGGCGGAGTGCTTTGCCAGCACACTGAAGGTGTTTCTTCTGGCCTGTATGGTTTCAGAATAGGGTAAGACAGCAAACCATCCTGCGGCCGCTGCCACCAGGCGTCCTTCATCATCAGCGAGCTGTTCGCTCTTACCTCTGACATGCCTTAGCAGTACGTCTGAGTGACTGCTGTAGCTTTAGCTTTAGCTACTGCATGTAGCTTTCTTCCGCTACATGAATTCCAGAGGGAAGTAGTGATCTCTCATACAAGTTTATTTTTCGTGATCCAGTTTTAGAAACTATAGCCAAGAACCTCTTGGGTCTAGGATAGAAGACATGGAAGCTCTTGGTCCCCAGGTGAGTCGCCTACCATGGGGCGCTCACTCACCCTTGGCAGGCACACGCTCAGTACCTGAATGAATGAGTGAGTAACATGCTAATATTTAGAGCAGCCCTAGGAGAGCAGCCCATAGGAAATGAGAAAGTGCAGAGGGAAGGAGCTGCCTTCTTGGTCGTCTTGTCAAAGTTTTCCAAGTGGAGGGGGCAACGGAACCCGAACAGCTCCCCCTCCCCCGCGCAGTCTCTCCTGGGGGTGCGTCTATGTCCGCACCTGCGTGCGCCCCAGGAGCCCTGCTTCTTCTGTTGCCTGAGCCCGTGCTTTTTCTCTGGATGCAGGTTCTTTGGTTTGAGAAATGCACACACCTGGCGGGTCCTGCGGACCACCCTGACTTGCATTGCTTCTCTTGGATTTGGTTTTGCTCATCCTTGAAATGAACGGCCTTCATAAGCATGTTGTGTACATCCCATGCTCTGCCCGAGTTCTGGTGTTAACGTGGGTGTGCTGCAGTGATGAGTATTTCTTCTCCGTCTTGAAGAGCTGTCCTTGACTTGGCCCAAGGACTCAGTGTGAAAAGGTTTACATTTCAGTGTCGTTGGTGAGCGATAGACTCTGGCCAATTCAGACAGAATAGGACTTCTTAACGTTGGGAGTGGGGGAGGGACTTCCAACAAAATGTTCTTTAAGTGTGAGCAGAATGGCCTGTGTGTGGTAAGGGCGATTCTCTAGAGACAGAATCCAAGGCTTTCTTCAGGTCTTCAAGGCTTTCTTCAGGTCTTCAAGGAGATCCGTGATTCCTGAAGAATTCAGTCTCCATTGCCTTGGGTGTTCTGGTGGATTAACGCTCTTTTTTTTCTTTTCTTTTCTTTCTTTCCTTTTTAAAAAAAAAAAAAAAAAAAAAAAAAACATTTCAAAGGCAGATCGGGAGTGGTGCCGAGAAAAATTTCCTTACTAGATGACATTTCATCGCAATGTCCGATCGTTTGGGGCAAATAACCAAGGGCAAGGATGGGAAAAGCAAGTATTCGACTCTCAGCCTGTTTGATAAGTACAAAGGAAAATCCGTAGACGCGCTCAGATCCTCAGGTAAGATCCGGGGTGAGGCCAGTTCTCTACGCTTTTCCTTACGTGAGAAACCCCGGTTAGGAATGGTGAAGACCCAGAGTCCCCCTGGTCACACTGCCTTCTGGGCATGGAGTGGTCACCTGGCAGATCTGGGGATGCAGAACCCCACTCTTCCCTCCCCCCGGCCCCTGCTCCTGTTTGTGTCTGATTTTGGTGCCAGTTCCTGAGGCAGAAAGGGCCGCTGCGGACAGGAAATCCTGACTCTGCCTCCATGGATTGTGTCCTCCTGTGTCTTACCTCCTGGAAGCCAGGGACAGGTTCCTCTCCGTGGGTAGACTGGAACTTCATTTGCATTAGTTACCCTGTTTTAGGCTTCGTGGTTCTGATATTCTGGAGCGTGGGGGGAAGGTCCTGTTGACACTGTCCGCACCCTGGGAGGATTTGGGGACTGTTGAGGGCCCTGCCCAGGCCCTGCTCAGGCCCGGCCTGTGGCTAGGCAGAGGCTGACCCTTCTGTCCTGCTGCGAGGCGCCTCAGCTGCGCAAGGTGGTCACCGTGTGGGGCGGAGGCTTCTGGGCCCCGCTCCCTGCCCATGGTGTAAACTCCCTGTGCCTGCTCCTGCTCTAGTAAAATGGAAGCCTCGGTGCAGATGTCAGCCTCTCCCGTGGCTCTGAGGCCTCTGCCACGGCCTTGTGAAGCAGCTGAGCAGCTCCCTGACCGTTTCGTTGCTTGCAGGCAGGCTGCCCCTTGCGTCTGTTCGGCTGTCTTTGTCATCATCGCTTAGAGCGTGAAAGACCAGTTGCCTCCCGGCCTCTTTCTTCTGAAACTCGCCTGTCTCCACCCTCTGTCCCCACAGTTATTCCTAGACATGGCTTACAGAGTCTCGGGAAAGTGGCCACAGCCCGACGCATGCCACCACCTGCAAACCTGCCGAGCTTGAAGTCTGAAAACAGAGGAAACGACCCCAACATCGTGATAGTTCCCAAGGACGGGACGGGATGGGCAAACAAGCAGGATCAGCAAGACCCAAAGAGGTGAGAACAGGGGGGCAGGTGGGGGGGCTGTCACCAGAGCTTCATGGAGCGCCGCGGCCCACTTTGCTTCTGCAGAGGGCAGTGGCTGAGCTAGAGAGCTGGGGAGATCGCAGAGGAAGCTTCTTTTGCCCTGACTCCTGCTGCTTGGTTGTTTCTTGGTCTTTGCCTTCGTTTTCCTGGCTTCAGGAGCAGCAGCAGCAGGGCTTCTGTGGGCTGCCTCGTCCCCGGTGACCAGTGTCCCCCGTGCCTTATTAGGAAGGGCCTTATCAACCCAGAGGAGCTTATGCGGCGCCTCGGGGCCGGTGTCTGAGCCAGTGCGGGCCGCCACGGACAGGGCAGGTGCCCGAGGGTACTCCGCTCCTGGTCGTCCCTTTGCGCCAGTTCTGGGGTGAGGAGGAGGCTGTCTTCCCAGCTTCGGGGATAGCAGCTCTCTGTAAAGACTGCTGCAGTTAGTTGCTCCAAACAGACCCAGTTAGGAAGGAGAACAATCCAGAATCCTCCTTATTCAGGTTTAGTATGCAGCCTCCCTGTGGGCTCGCACCACTGCCAGCACGGCACTTACGGGAGCCGTCGGCGGCGGGTGTGGCACCGAAGCCATTAGAGCAACAGCAACTGTAGGGGCTGCTGTTGGGCAAGAGAGGGGGTGTGGGGTGGGGGGTTCCAGCTTGGCCTCGGGCACGTGACCTGGGCCCTTCTCTCCCACTTTCCACTCTGGGTCTCTGCTGCTGGGCGCCAGCAAGCCAGAACAGTGTGCAGGAGAGGGGATTTGGGATTTGTACAGGGAGGGGACCAGGGAGGGACAGGACCTTGCTAAGGCTGGCCCGCAGGACCTGCTGCTAGGGTTTGCCTGCCGGGGAGTGAGAACAGCACAGTCTGGTCTCCTGTGTCTTCCTGCCCGCGATCTCCTCTTGTGCTCTGGCTGCCAGTGCTCAGGATCCAGAGAGTAAAAGTGACCTAGAGTGCAGCCTGCCAACCCGTGTCCTTTTCTCTCACTGGAAATGGCTATGATGGCTTTTTTTTTTTTTTTTTTTAGAGAGAGAGGGAGTGAGTATGTGAGCGCAGGGGTGGGAGGAAGGGGAGGAGGAGAGGCAGAGGCAGAGAGAGACTCTTAAGCAGGCTCCAGGCTTAGTGTGGAGTTGGATGCGGGGCTCAATCTCACAACCCTGAGATCATGACCTGAGCTGAAACCAAGAGTCGGGTGCTTAACCGGCTGAGCCCTGCAGACGTCCTGGCCATGGCGGCTTCTGCAAAACTTCCTGTACTTACTTCAGACAAGATGTAGAGAGTGAGCACATAGTTCAGTCGGGTGAGCATGGAGGAACAGTAAAAGTGGGGTCTGAAAAGCTGTTTTTACATTTTTCCAGTTGTTTATTTAGGGGTCATACAGGTTGGTGGTGAGGCCCAACTTTGAGGATCAGCCAGGCCCTGGAGCCTGGATAGTGATCTGCTTTGTGCGCTCCGGTGTCCTAGGAGATACGGGGACACCCGGGTGGTTGTAGGACATGGAGGGGCTGATGCAGGTCGGTCAGCCGGCACGGAGAGTGCTGGCGGTGGTCCGCCGCTGCTGTCGTCTTGTTCAGACAGTTGACGCCACAGACTCTGTACTGACATGGATATGGTACATTTCAGCCCAAGAGTTGACATGCCTCCATCCCAGTTCCAGAGAGTGAGGACAGGGCCCCACTCCCTGCTTATGTGGCTCCTGCTGTCATTGGCACAGAAAGGGCCAGGGGACCTGAGTGAGGCCGATCTTGCAGAAGCACATCAGCTAGGGGGAAGGTAGAGACGAGGCAGTGGACCGCAGGCGCTGATCCTCTGCTCCCCTGGGCCATGTCCTCCCTCGGGATCACAGGAAGGGGACGGGCTGAGGGCCATCACCACTGGGACTCTGTGCTTAGGTTTGGAGAACACAAAAGCGACGCTATGCAGAAGCTTCTGTTGTAGGTAGAAGGTGATGTGAGAGGAGATTGGTGGCCTTAACTTTGTGGTGATGCTGTCCACGGGGCTCCTTGGGTCATGTCGGCCCCCGCAGCATATACATGTGTAGCATCTGGCCTCAGCCTACTGGTGAGCCTCCGGCATCGGGGGAGACTGGCTGAGCGGATGGCGGCCCTCCTCGGGTCCTATCAAGCAGAACAAGTGACCAGAAGGCTCTGGGTGAGCGGATGTCGTCCTCACAGCTCCTGGTTGCTTGTGGAGTGTGCAGCAGCTGACACAGTCATCTTTGCAGGGCCCTCGGGCCATACTTTGTCAACTTCAAAATTCTTTTGACCCAGCAGTTCCACGTCTAAGAACTTAGACTACTGAATGACACAGAAGTATGTGAAAGATTTGTATTAAGAAGTTCTCATTGAGGGGCGCCTGGGTGGCTCAGTGGGTTAAGCCATTGCCTTCAGCTCGGGTCATGATCTCAGGGTCTTGGGATCGAGTCCCACATCGGGCTCTCTGCTCAGCGGGGAGCCTGCTTCCCTCTCTCTCTCTTTCTGCCTGCCTCTCTGCCTACTTGTGATCTCTCTCTGTCAAATAAATAAATAAAATCTTTAAAAAAAAAAAAAAAAAAAAAAGAAGTTCTCATTGAAGTTTGGCCAGTAATGGGGGAAAAATTGGGGGTGGGGCCTATCCAGTTGTACTGTATCTCTAAAACCAGGAGTCGAGCCGTGTGCCTTCCCAGAGCACATTAGATACGTTAAGTAAAAACAAGTTACGGATTGTATGTGTGGTGTCAACCCACTCATGTTAAAAAAATACTATGCTAATATATATAGCAGAATCTGCTCGGTGTGCACTCTGGAGGATGAGATCGTGACAGATTCTGTGTTAGATATACTTATACATTTATTTTTACTCTGGGCACATATTTCTTTTATAAGCCAATGAGCAAAATCCCATCTCTCAAAGGCATCAGTCCCCTGCACTGCCGTGAGCGCTTGGTCAGGAGTCTGGGTCTCGGAGCCCCTTCCCTGTGTGACTCAGTTTCCCTGTTGGCGGCTCCTCTAGCCCTTGCTTATGGTGAGCTACCATAAGCTGCAGGGGCAGCTCTGCCTGGAGGCCGAGGACCGTCCTGCCCAGCAGACGGGTGTGGCTAGGCCTTGGAGGGGGCCTAGCTTCTCGTGGGCTCTGCAGTGGGAGAGTCTGCTGGGGAGAGCTGATGTGCTGCTGCCCAGGCTCTGGGAGGCTCGGAGGGGCCTGTGTGCGCCCACACCTGTCTGACCGCCGTACCCCCCACCTTGTCCAGTTCCAGTGCGACGGGCTCTCCGCCGCCGGAGTCGCTGCCGCAGCCGGGTTTGCAGAGGCCTGTCTCCAGCTTACAGAAGCCGACACAGTCGAGCAGCCAGGAGGTAGGTGCCGCGTGACCTGCTCCTTCTGGAGGCAAGCCTGTCAGGGGGCCGTGGGAAAGGTTCACAGGACATTGTCACAGGTCCCCTGAGGTGACTTGAGTCTGCCGCTTTTGGAGAGAGGCCCCAGATCCAAAACAGAGTACGGACACCTAACTTGCTTTCTGGTGTCTTACCTTGAGGGGAGGTCACTGGGGTGAGCTCCAGGCCAGATCAGGGGCCCCTGGTCATGCTCCATGGGGACCGGTTAGGTCACAGGAAGGTTTGGGGGTCAGTTGAGAAACAAAATTAAGCAAGCTCCTTTACTGTCAGACCTCTCATCAGTGTCTTTCGTGTGCTTGTGTGTGCTGTGACTTTGCAAAGACAGTAAGTAGCACTCCCTGAACCCATCTGTCCTAGGAAACCTGTCTAACTTAACGTCTTTAGAGACAGGTGTTTCCAGGAACATACTTTGGGAGATACTGATATGTGGCCCTTCGCTTGTTGATGCATTTAAAGACTTCTGCTGGGGGCGCCTGGCTGGCTTAGTTGGTGGCACATGTGACTCTTGACCTTGGGGTTTGAAGTCACAAAGAGATTACTTAAAAAAGAAAATCTTAAAAATAAATAAATAAAGAGTGTTTTCCTAAACAGAAAACCAGGATTTAATCAGGCAAGGGATCATCATGTACTCAGGCCATCGGAGTCTGTGGATCTCGTGGGTCAGTAGGCCGATACACTTGGCTGTTAGCTAGAAACCCAGATGAGACGCCTGCAGATCTTTTAGACCACAAGACGTGTAGACCTAACATTGCGCAGCTGTCTGGAAAACGACCTGCACTGCTGTATTTTCGTTTAGTACTGCTCCCTGGGCAACAGAGGTCTGAGATGCCATCCCCAACCACTGGGGGGAGTGTATGGCCTCGCCAGAAAGGCACCCTCCCCCACTTGACACCGAGCTGCGCTTTCGATATTAAAGGAGAAGGTGAGAGAAGTCCATACTCCCGCGAAGGTCCCCTATTCACTGGCCTGAATCCACGAGTGCCTGGCGCCCAGCCAGAGTCCAGAGTTGCGCTCGGCTCTGTCTCCTGGACTTGGAAGCGAAGAGACTAGGGCAGCCTTGGTTTGCCACCCTTGCTGTCCGCCGGACTCGCCTTGGGAGCTGCTAGAAGTGGATCTGTGCCTGTCCCCCGGGACTGCAGAGTCTTGGCTGGGCCTGCCATGGGCCTGGTCTGCTGAGAAGAGCTGCTGACCGTGGCGACCAGCGTGCTGGTCACTCTGCCCCGGGCTCCACTCTTCCCACGGGATGGCAGTGAGAAGGGAGTCCCAGTATTTCCAGCAGCTGAAGCCTCGCCCTGAGAGACATGACAGCACTTGTTAGAGGCATGCCAGGAGTTCAGACGGCAACATTAGTGCCACTTCTCAGATCTGGAGCCATTCTCTTCCCGCTCGGTGCCTTTGGTGGGCAAAGGCAGGGGCACCATGGTGCGGGCTCAGACACCACAGGGAAGGCTGTGGGATGCCGGACTGCCCCGTCCCAGCAGCCCTGCCCTGTTTCGTCACTGGTACAAGCCTTCTGTGGTCTGTGCGCAGGGGCCTGTGGCCATCCCAGGGCACCTGGCCACTCCTGATACCTGAATGGATCGTGAGACCTAGTCAGCTCTGCATGGAGAGTGAGAGAGACTGTGGTGGTGCTGGGGGCAGCGCTGGGCGGAAGGGGTCGGTACTGAATGTGAGGTCTGACCCTGCAAGTGTTGAGATGTTCTGCTGCGGCAGCTTTGTTTTGTGCATTTTTACCTTCTGTTGGGGGTGAGGGAAGCTGCTAGGTTGAATGCTCTCTGGGAAAGGCAAGTGGGCTCCGTGGCTGGGGACTCAACTGGGCTTGGGACACAGGCTGAGCGGGGACAGGTCCCGGTCCTGCCCTCCTCACTGGGACTAGTGACTGGTTTCTGAGCCTCAGCTAGGAGAGGACTGGAACCTTCCCAGGGTGTGGGTGAGTTTGCTCAGTGAGGTGTGCCTCGCATAACACCTCACCTGCCAGGAGCTTTCAGTACAGCTGCGTGTGAGCCCGATGAGTCCAGATCCGCAGAGAAAGGCCTCCCTTGAATTGCTGTGCCTCGTAGGATGACAGTAATTACTGAAGGTGGTGTAGCGGCCCCTCTGGACAAAGATGAGGCTCCGGGCTCTTGCTGGCCATGGTACATGGGTTTTGAGACATGTGCTGGAATTGGGGTCTGGTTGTTAACCTCTGGAACCAGGCACAGTAGCGCTGTGTGGGCACGAGAGGTGACCTGACAGAATGTTCTGGAGTGCAGTCTGAAGGGGACATGGGCTTGAGTCATGGCTCTGCAGCAGGACCAGGATGTGAGCTGGCCCTCCCCTCCGTCCTGCTCCTCACCTGTGCTGTGGGCCCGGCAGCTCCTGACCGTCTGGCGGCCACACAGGTGGGAGCCGGGTGGAAAGCCAGCGGCACTGGCTTCATTCTCATTTCCTTCCTCCTTTCAGAACACAAATTCAGTGCCAGGTGGACCAAAGTCATGGGCACAGCTGAATGGAAAGCCAGCAGGACACGAAGGTGGTAAGTGTGGGCGGTGGTGTTGGCCTGGGTGTGTGGGAGGGACGGGTACCTTTTCTGGACTGTTCCCTTGGGTCTTGGCAGCCCTTGGCCTTGGGCTTTGTGGCATCTTTGTGACTGAGCTTCTGGTCCGTGCAGCCTTTCCCTCTGCCCCAGGGGTGGGAGCATAAGTCTTCCAAGCTTGTCAGCTCTGGTTTCCAGAGTGCTGTGAGTCAGGGCATCCCTCCTCAGGTGCGTGGGGAGGCTGGACACTGGCCTGCCGCGCTCTGACCTGGCAGAGCCACTGGTAGAACTGAGAGCTGCTCTGCTGCGCGGCCGACAGGTGTCTGCTTCCTCTTGCCCCGGCCTGCGGGGAGGCAGTGTGGTGTGGTGGGGTGTGAGCTGTGGGCCTGGGCCCTGGGAATCGAGCAGCTTGCGTTTTGGATGGTGACATCAGACTTGCTACTGTTCACGGCCTGTCCGACCCGGGAAGCACTTGGGCCAGCAGAGCTGCAGCCGAAGCGGCCTCGCAGAGGGAGACAGGGAGGAGGAGGAGGAGGAGCTCAGCTCCCGGTGACTGCAGAGGGGACTTCCAGACTCCTCCCCACCACCGGTGACCAGAGCCCTCAGAGAATGCAGGCCCTGGCTCGTGGGTACTTTTGAGAGAAGCCAAAAATCCAGATTTTTCCGCATGAGCCCTCCTAACTTGTCCCTTTTAGCTTGAATATTTCTAGCACACTGCACCCATGCAGCTGCGCGATGCCTCCACGCTGCAGGGAGGGGGCTGCCGGGGGGCGTGGGTGGCCATGAGCGCTCTTCCTCCCACGAGAGCATGGGCTGCCCCGTGTTCTGCCCCCAGTCCTGGCGGCACCTTGGGCCTCCAGCATGCCGGACAGCCAGGGCTTGGCCAGCTGCCTTCTGTAGCTCGTGTAGAAGTGCAGCTGACGCCCACCTGCCCCGCGCCCTTCCCTGCTTACTGGCGCACATATGCCCCTTCTGGGAGGGAATCGTCGGTGCTTGGAGGCTCTGTCCTCAGTCTCCGGTGCAGAGTGACACATCAGTCAGCAGCGTGCTGCGTGCTGTCAAGTCCCAGCTCCTTCAGAGGAGCTCGGGGCCCGAGAGCTCAGCCTGCGTGGGTCCCATCTGCGAAGGCATTTTAAGGATTCCAGTCTCTGGATGAGGTAGAGGGGGCTGATGAGTGGGGGACGGCAGGGGGAGGGCGGCAGCAAGTATCTCAGTCCCCTACAATTAGGTCTTTAAAGAGGCTTTATCAAGTGCACTCGCTAGATTGTCTTCACAGTAGTCTTTATATATAAGGCTTGAAATTTTAAAAAAGAGACTTATTTATTTGAGAGAGAGAGAGATGGTGAGAGAGGAGCACCAGCAGGGAGGAGAGGGAGAAACAGGCTCCCCTCAAGCAGGGAGCACAATGTGGGGCTCAATCCCGGGATCCTGGGATCATGACCAGAGCCGAAGGTAGAGGCTTCATGATGAGGTGCCCTGGGAGGCTAGAACTTTTTAAAAGTAGATCAGATGTGTTAATTTGTATATAGAAAGAACTACAGGGGTGCCTTTGGCTCAGGCCATGATCCCAGGGTCCTGGGATGGAGCCCCCTAGGACCCCGGCATTGGATTCCCTACTCAGCAGGGAGTCTGCTCCTCCCTCTCCCTCTGCCTGCTGCTCCTCTGCCTGTGCCCTCTCTTCTATCTATCTTTCCATCAAATAAATAAATAAAATCTTAAAGAAAAAAGAACTACAGAGGTTAAAAAATCCTAGTGAAGTTGGCACAAGCCGCGGAGGGCTGCGCGGCCGCCGTCCAGGCACTGATACCTCCGCCCTTCGACCTGGCCGTGCCGCTCTGTGGAGGTCTGCCTCGAGGGACGCTTCCTGTGTGCGAAATGACACACGGACTGGATGCTTCCTGCAGCACTGTAAGAGCAGAAGACTGGAGACAGTCACATGAAATGTCCACCAAGTTTTGGTGCTTTAATGAAATACTGCTTTCCAACAGGAAAAACCTTTTACACGGATCTGGCAGTGGTACATTCAGAAATGATGGATAGTATAGAGTGGCACATGCAGTACGTTACTACTCTTCATGCAAAGATTGGAGATGAGGGAAAATACACTTCAGAAGCATGTCTGTGCAGTAGAGAAGAGTCTGGAAGGGAGCCTCAGGAGGGGAGGGAGTGGAACTGGAAGCGGCCTGTTTTCTGGGGTGTTGGAAGGGGCGGTGGGAGTGTTGGGGGCTCATCCGTTTGTGCCTTTCTCAGGCTGCTTTTGAACCTTGTGACTGTTTCCTATAAAAAATAAGACGTGGTTCAGAAAATAATTCCAAAACGTGACAAAATCATTTGTGAATGTTGCATCGCTCTTCTCGGTGGCGGCAGACCCTCCCGTGTAGAAGGTGCTGGTCAGGCCTTTTCCACCAGCACTGGCTCCCCGGGGCCTGCGGGGTGCAGGCTGAGGGCGGAGGCTCAAGGGCTCCCGCACCACCACCGAGGGTCCCGCCTGGGACCTTTGGAGAAGTCCCCAGTATCCCCACCTCGGGTTTGCACACAGGGAACGCGTAGCCCTGGGGTTGGCGGTGGACCCCTCGAGCACGGACACCTTACGGAATGCTGTTGCTCTCGTTGAGATTATGTTTTTTGTTTTTTTATCTGTGAAGGTTAAGTTTAATTCATGCGTGGAGTGAGACCGTTGGGACTGCTGGGGCAGGAAAAGTATGGAGTGTTTTTAAGATTCAGATCTGTATTTTTAAAGTAAGACTTTCATATTTCATCCTTGTCAGTGGTTTTTTAACATGCCTGAGTGACTCTGTGAGTCGAGGTCCCCCTTCACAGAGCAGCAGAGCTCCTTCGTGACACTTGGAGATTGTCTCTCAGGTTAATCTTCGGTGAAGAATGTGTCACCTTGTCACCCCAGCAGGTTTATGTGGCCCTAGATTTTTTCACTGGGTGGGTTGTGATTGAGTTGTTGCCTCGTGCGTCCACGCCAATCCCATGTTTCCGGCCCAGGCAGCCATAGTGCATGGGTCTGTGGGTCCGCCAGTGCTGCTGGAAGAGTACTTGGGGGGAACTGGACTTGGTCGTCTAGGGAGCCAGGCACGTCACAGTCGGAAAAAAGAACTACAGAGGTTATGTTTACAGAGTGCTGGGCATTTGGTCCAGATAAAAGCATCAGATCCCTCTGGACCCTGAAATGCACCATTTGTTATGAGGCATTCATCCGAAAGATGATTTCAGGTCCCGGTGCTCAGTGTGGGGAAGGGCTCCCAGAAAGTTAAAGAAGGGTTTCTTCTGAGGAGCCTGTAGTACTGGGGAGTGGATGGGAGAGCCAAGGAAGGATCAGACCCCAGAATCACAGGAGTGAAATGTTTATTGTTCACGAGAGTAGATCTGGGGTGGCGGCCGCCGGAGGGGGGGCACAGGCACCTTCTGGTGGATTTACCTCTACATGAGAGCCATTGACCTCCTTTGGCTGATTTCCCCGAAGACCGCCCTTTTCTAGGAGCGGGGAAGGGTCTGGGCTGGAGTGGCTGTGATCTGCTCTCCCTTGCGCCATGTTAGCAGTAGCCCCTACAGGCCATCTGCGTCCGGCTCTCCTTGTCCCTAGGGGAGTACACGGCGCCTGCGCAGGCTGCGTGGCTTCCGACCTTCAGAGCTGCTAAGGCCAACAGCATTCTTGCCCCTCACCAAGTCCTCTGCTTTTCTCGGCAGGTTTAAGGGGCTCAAGCCGACTGTTATCCTTCTCTCCCGAGGAGTTTCCGACGCTGAAAGCAGCTGGAGGGCAGGACAAGGCTGGCAAGGAAAGGGGCGTCTTCGATCTGTCGTATGGGCCAGGACCAAGCCTCCGCCCTCAGAGTAAGTGCACTGCGCTCCCTGTCTGGGCACGTGTGGGAACAGCGGACTGCCTGCCTCCTTCTGCCATTCTGCGGCTTAGAAGTGCTCCCGGGCCCCAGGCTCTCTGCCCAGAAGGCGTGCTTACTGACCCTGTAACCTGTTCCCTGCCTCCGCGCGATTTACTCCCTAGGCTGGTCTGCAGGCCACTCCTCCTTTCTCCTCCTCCGGGTTGGGCCAGGCCTGTCTGCTCCGCACGCCCCCCCGCCGCCCATCAGTAGACATTCGTGCTGCTCTGCTCAGGTGCTCATGGCAAAGACAGACCAAGGGCCCGTTCACTTTGTCCCGGATGTTCAGAAGGCTGTTTTCTTTTTCTTTTTTTAAAGATTTTTTTTTTTCCTAAGATTTTATTTATTTGTCAGAGAGAGAGCGAGCGAGAGCAAGCACAGGCAGACAGAGAGGCAGGCAGAGGCAGAGGGAGAAGCAGGTTCCCCGCTGAGCAAGGAGCCCGATGTGGGACTTGATCCCAGGACACCAGGATCATGACCTGAGCCGAAGGCAGCTGCCCAACCAACTGAGCCACCTGGGCGTCCCTCTTTTTAAAAAGATTTTGTTTATTTGACAGAGAGCACAAGTAGGTAGAGAAGTAGGCAGAGGGAGAGGGAGCCGAGCAGGGAGTCTGACATGGGGCTCCATCCCAGAACCCCAGTATCTGACCTGAGCTTAAGGCAGATGCTCAACTGACTGAGCCACCCAGGTGCCCCTGGAGCCTGTTTTCTAAGCCAGGGGTTCCTAAACCGAGCCAAATCCTATCAGGAGCCTTCGCGGAGTTTGTTAAAAAGTCTGATTGCCAGCCCTGCTCCATCTCCAGCCAGGTTAGCGTCTGTGTTTCAGTGTGCCCTGCTGGGGATTGTTTGTACCCAGCCTAGGACTTGTCTCCACAATCCCCTCATCTGGGGTCTGGCCAAGGAGTTGCAGGATTATAGAGCTGTACTTGTAGGTAATATATATATACACACACATATATATATATATTTTTTAAAGGCCTTGAGTGGTCAGAGATTTAAGATTTTCTTCGGGAATGAGATTTTTCATCATTTCCGACCAGAGATTTTGAAATGGTTCTTTTTTGGGTGTGGGAGGGTGGAAGGCAGGGCTTGATTAGGTCTTGAAACACGAGGGACTTCTGTCTTCTTGTCTTCATTAATCCGCAAGGCACCCAGCATCAGAACTGATGCCCTGTAGACGACGTCCTCACGAGGAGACACTTTAATGGCGCATGCTACCTTCTCAGTGGCCTGTGCTGGGTTATTTTGTCAGCTCCAAAGAATGTCACCAAATTCCTCAAGCCAAGCATTGTAGCTTTCTGGGATTAAAATAAGCTGCTTTGTAGGACTATAAAAAAAAATTAGACCTAGAAGAAGCTTCTGGGATCAGTTCCATCTGAAGCACATGTGGCCAGAGTGGTGACCAAAGCCCTCGCCCAAGACTGCATTCAAGGTGGTTGAATTGCTGGGAGCCGACCCTGGTTTTGTGGCTCCTATGCTGTGTCTCTTTCTCTTAGGGGTCAAGTATTCAGGGACCTTGTGCTTGACTGAGAAGGGTCAGGCTCATTTGGTTTCTTGTTGGCCTCTGATTCCCCCAGAGCTTGTTAAACTTGACAGTGGGAAACCTCATCTGGGACAGACAGATGGGTTGGCAGGTTGCGGTCTGGGACCTGCAGGAGAGACCCCTGAGCGGAGCAGGAACAAGTGGAGGTGTAGGCCTGGTGGGTAGGGCCACAGACCCTTCCACACCCCAGCTCGCAGGGAGAGGGCTTTGCTTTACCTTATGAACTGCGGAATTTCTGACCAGAGCTGTCACGGTGAAACATGTCAGTCCACAGACCCTTCCACACCCCAACTCGCAGGGAGAGGGCTTTGTTTTACCTTATGAACTGTGAATCTCTGACCAGAGCTGTCATGATCAAACTGTTGAAACATGTCAGGACTGAGACCAATTTTCAAGGTTTTATTTCTAAGTAATCTCTACACCTACCTAACATGGGGTTTGAACTCACAGCCCCAAGATCAAGAGTCACATGCTATACCGACTGAGCCAGCCACATGTCCCAGGACTTACTCCAGTTTTAACGTAAAGCCAGGTGCTGAGCCTAGTGCTGATTCTGATGGTCCGTGTTTGTGGGGAAAATTAGCCCAAGGCTATTTTCATCAAGGCTGTCCTGATTTCTTTGTGTGTTAGATCTGTGGGTATGTGTGCTTTCTGTTAATTAACGGAAGACCATGTCTTGTTTATACTTGCCTTCTCTGTGAGTGGACCTTGTTTGGCATTTCTCTTACAATCAGACTTCCCGCAGCGAGTTCGTAGTCCCCGGCCAGGTGCCTGCCCTCCACCTTCCCTGACAGATTCAACCACTTGACTCGACTCTTCACTTTTGGGTTTTTTGTTTTTGGTGAATGAGGGGGGTCTCTTGACCTTCAGAACCTCACACAATCCCTCCTCCCCCTTCCTCTGTCCCCCCACCCTTTTGCCCCCTTTCAATTTCCAGATGTGACAAGCTGGAGGGAGGGCGGTGGGCGAAACATAATTTCTGCCACGTCTCTGAGCGCCTCCCCAACTGAGCTGGGCAGCAGGAACTCGAGTGCGGGAGACGGAGCCCCCTCCTCGGCATGCACCAGCGATTCTAAGGACCCCTGTCTCCGCCCGGCTCAGCCTGTCCGCAAAGGGGCTTCACAGTTCGTGGGAAATGTATACCACCCACCTACATACCATGACATGCTTCCTGCTTTTGTAAGTTTCAGAGTATGCATTTTTTTCCCACGAAGTTGGATTGCTCGTGTCCAGCAGAACCTCCTCTAAGTGGTTGAATGTCCACCTCGGTTCTCCTCCCGGTGTCTTTGCCCTGATGTGCCCTACCTTGGAAGTTTGCATTACTTCTGCATTTTTCTCTCCCGTTTTCAAATCTTAAGGGTCTTCGGCGTTCTTTCCCTGGTGATGTGGACATTATTTGAGCCTTGGTTCTTTAGAAAAAGGAGAGGCAGGCATGCCTATGACTCCCCAAGTCCCCTGGTGTACTTCCTGACGGCAGGAAAGAGATGGGGGAGACGGGGGTAGGATTAACTGGGCAGCTCCAAGACTCGCCCTGTCTCTTCTTCCCAGTTTCCATTTTCTAAAACAAATACGAATGCAAGTGGAATTTGGCATGTGAGCCATTACCGGAAAATCCTGTTCATTGATGTTATGTTTCAGATGTGTTCACCGCAGTCATCAGAGAACCAGGGTACAGTGGAACGAGGATCTTTTCCCCTTCCCCAGCTCCGTCTTGAACCCCGTGTTCCTTTTAGACAGTTCCAGATGAATGACCAAGATGGGTAAGGCTTCTGTGTTACGTCCTGCGTGGAGAGCGCGCCCCTGTTAGGGGGCGTTGCGCGAGGTAACGGGCTGATGTACTGAGGCGCTCTGTCTTCTGCAGACCGCAGTGGGCCTGGAAAGCAGCCTCGAGCTGCAGGGTATGTGGGGTGGACGAGGTCGGGCTGGGCTTGTGCGTTTGGGACAGAGTTGAAGTTCTGGAACGTGTTTGTGGCTGCTGCCCTAGGCGTTAGTGCCGAGTGTGTAAAACTGAGGCAGAGCCCCTCTTTGGTGTACTATTGTTATAGGCTTCTTTTAAGAGGAGACAATTCAAATGTTAAATGCAACTATGAGCCCTTGCAGTGTGGGACTTACTTTTGGGAAAAGTATTAGGTTTTGCTTCCATCTGTATGCCTGACATGAGGCCAGATCTTTACTCTTCTCGCCCTCCTCAGGAAGGAAAGCAGGCTGGGCACGACTCGCCCCATCCGCCCGCTGAGGCAGCTGGTGGGCCGGGCCCCGCGGCCCACCATCATCAACGCCGAAAACCTGAAGGGCCTGGATGACCTGGACGCCGACGCCGATGACGGCTGGGCAGGTGGGTCTCGGGGCTTTCCGGGCCAGAGCCACTCGCTGGGCAGTTGATTGGGTGTGTGTCTGTCAGCATGCGGGCGTGGGCTGTGGGGCGGGCGGCAGCCTCAGGTGCACCCCCGTGGGTGCTCGCTGGCTGTCCCTTCCTCACCGAGCCGTGTCCTCTGTTGGTCTTTGGTCTTGCTCTTAGCTTTAGGGGAGGTTTTGCTAACTTCCGAAGAAGACATTTTAGAATAGAAAAGTTAAACAAAACTATCAGTGGGGCAGTGAGCCCCAGCTTCCCATCACCTGGCTTCAGCAAGTACCATGCCCTGTCAACCTGCTTGTTTTCTCTTATAATTCTTTTTGTTTATTTGCTTTCAAATACATTTTAATTACATGGAAAGGTGCTCATCTTCACTGTGCAATTTTGACAGAGGGACATACGTGTGTAGCACATTTCCCATTGAGAAGAGTTTCTGGAACTTTCCCCTGCCAGCCGGCCAGCCTTCCTCCCCTAACTCTGCCCAGGGCCTCCCCTTTTGTGAGGGAGGTTCCCTTATGAATAATATTTTCATTTGTCTTTGGCAAATACCCAGGAGTGGAATTGTTAGGTCAAAGGGAAGATGAGTGGTTGGGCCTGTGAGACCCACCCACACCTTTTCCCCGTGGTGCCCAGGCCAGGTGACATTCCTGGCAGCACGGTTTGAGAACTGGGTTTCTCTGCGCCCTCACAACACTTCCACGTGATTAGTCTTTTTAATTTTAGCCGTTGTAGTGGGTGTGTAGTGGTGGCTCCTTGTGCTTTTGATTTGCATCTTGCTGATGACTAATGATGATGAACAAGTTTTCATGTGTTATTTGGCTACTGGTTTGTTTTTTTGAGCGGTAGGATACAAGTCACAGATACGAGTCATTTGCAACTTCATGTTTTACAAATATTTTTTCCCATTGTTTGCCTGCCTTGTTTTTTGTTTTTTTTTTAAGATTTATTTATGTATTTGAGAAAGAGAGCATGCGCATGTGTATACAAGTGGGGGAAGAGGCAGCAGGGGAGGGAGGGAGAATCCCAAGCAGACTCCGTGCTGACCGCAGAGCCCGGCATGGGGCTCAATCCTCGGACCCACGAGGTCACAACCTGAGCCAAAAGCAAGAGTCAGACACAACCGACTGAGTCACCCAGGCGCCCCCTTGTCTGTTCACTTTTTTTTTTTTTTTTGCATTGTGTTTTGATGAGCCAAAGTTTCTTTCTTTTGAAGAAGCTTAATTTATTAGTGTTTTTTATAGTTATTTCTTTTGTGTCCTGTCTAAAAATCTTTGTCTCCCCTTGACAACAAATATACCCCCTTATTGTCTATAGTTTCAACTCTCGTTTTTGGGTCTGTGGTCTATGTTGAATTAATTTTTGTGCATAAGCCAAGAGTCAAGGCTTGTTCTGATCTGTAAGGCTGTCTAGTGGTTCTGTACCACTTGTTAGGACTTTCCTCTTCCTGTTGAATTTTGCTCTGGCACCTTTGCCAAAAATCCATTGACTAGATAAGTGTGGGTCTATTTCTGGACCCTGTTTATTTCATTGATGTATTTGTTCATCCTGTAGGTTTATAGTAAGTCTTAAATTCAGGCCATGTAAGTTTTCCAGCCTTGTTCTTTTTCAAGATTGACTGTTTTTTTTTTTTTAAGATTATTTGACTGTAAAATCTTTTCATTCCCATATAAATTTAGAATCTGTCTATCATATTTACAAAAGGCCTACAGGCATTTTGGTTAGGACTGTGTTGAATTTATTTCTGGATAAAATGGTATCTTCCATTGATACCCAGGAATATATTCCACCCGGGAGCTTGGTGAGTCTGACTTTTCTCAGCTGTGTTTCAGTTTTCAGTATGGAGGTCTTGAACAGCTTTTGATAACTTTATTCCTAAATAGTTTATGTTTTTTGATGCTGCTGTAAATGGCATTGATTTTTTAAAATGTAATTTTATTTTGTATTTGGTGTTTTATATAAACAGTTGATTTTTGTGTATGGACCTGTACCAAGCACTTTGCTGAATTAAACTGGATCAGTTTCACCAGGTTTTGTTGATTTCTTAGAATTTTGCCTACAAATAGGGGAAGTTTTGTATCTTCTTTTTAGATGATATGCCTTTTATTTCTTTTTCTTGCCTAAATGCATTGTGGTACTTCTAGTTCAGTGCTGTATTCAGGTTCTTTGTTCTTGGCCTTGGGGAGAAAGTGTTTAGTGTTTCACCGTTAAATCTGATGTCAGCTATAGGATTTTGGGTGTTCTTTATCAGATCGAGGGATTTCCTTCTATTTCTAGTTTGCTGAGTGTTTTGTTTTCTAAATCATGAATGGGTATTGAATTTTATAAAATAACTTTTCCTATGTCTGTCGTCATAAGATTTTTGCCCTTTATTTCGGTAATCTAGAGTACTGTATTAATTGATTGGTTGATATTTATTTATAAAATATTTTTTTAAAATTTATTTACTTGATAGAGCACAAGCAGGCAGAGGGAGAAGGAGAAGCAGGCTTTCTGCAAAGCAGGGAGCCCAACTAAGGGCTCTATCCCAGGACTGACCATGACCCCAGCCAAAGGCAGATGCCTAACTGACTGAGCCATCCAGGCATCCCTATTTATTTACTATTTAATTTAATTTATTTTAATTATCTATTTAAACCAACCTTGCATTTCTAGAATAAGCTCCACCTTTTGGTATGCCTAGATTCAGTGTGCTGATATTTTATTAAGGTTCTTGGTGTCTGTGTCCGTGGCAGATATTGGTCTCTGATCTTCTTTTCTTTTAATATCTATGTTGGGTTTTGATCTTGGGTTATGGTGGGCTCATAAGAGGAGTTGGAAAACATTCCTTCTTTACTTTTTGAAAGTTTCTGTAAGTTTCGTATTATTTCTCTCATAAATACGTGGTAAAGGACGCCTGGGTGGCTCAGTGGGTTAAGCTGCTGCCTTCGGCTCAGGTCATGATCTCGGAGTCCTGGGATCGAGTCCCGCATCGGGCTCTCTGCTCAGCAGAGAGCCTGCTCCCTCTCTCTCTCTCTCTGGCTGCCTCTCCGTCTACTTGTGATTTCTCTCTGTCAAATTAATAAATAAAATCTTTAAAAAAAAAAAAAAATAAATAAATACCTGGTAAAATTCACTAGTGAAATAATTTGACCCTGGAGTTTTCTTGATGGTGACATTTTTTGATAATAAATTTAATTTTTTTTGTTTAGTTGCAGGGTTACTCAGATATCCTTTGTTGTTTTTGTCAGTATTTAATAAGTTGTATTTTCCAAGGGATTTGTTCATTTCTTTTGAATTGAATTTATTGGTATAAAGTTGTTGATCTCATTCCTTTTCCTTTTGGCATCTGTAGGCTCTGTAGTGCTAGACCCTCTTTCATCCCCAGTAACTGGGTAATTTTCTGTTTCCTCTTTTTCTTACTCACTTCATTCAAGGAGGTGTTCTTTTTATTAATCTCCATCTCTCTCTCTCTTTTTTTTTAAAGATTTTATTTATTTATTTGACAGAGAGATCACAAGTAGGCAGAGAGGCAGGCAGAGAGAGAGAGAGAGGAGGAAGCAGGCTC